>NW_027258034.1:0-42500 GCF_045791955.1 Oncorhynchus clarkii lewisi
GGGTTCTAGTATGTGTGGGGTTGTAGTATGTGTACTATGTGGGGTTTTAGTGTGTGTACTGTGTTGGGTTCTAGTATGTGTACTGTGTGGGTTTCTAGTATGTGTCCTGCGTGGGGTTCTAGTGTGTGTGCTATATGGGGTTCTAGTATGTGTGTACTGTATGGGGTTCTAGTACGTGTACTGTATGGTGTACTAGTGTGTGTACTGTATGGGGTTCTAGTAGTTGTACTCTACAGTGTTTCACATCATACTAACAGGATCAGCATCTGTCTTTGAACCAGAATCAAGGTTGTGCCCTTGACATTGAATAGTCGGCTGAATTATCTCAATGTTGTGTTTTTACCCCCATGTGTTCCCAATCCAAACACACATTAAGTGCAATTACTGAGCTTAAAAAGGCACCACAACAACATCTAACAACATCTAACATGATAAATGCATTATTAACCAACCAACCGGCCAGTCCAGACTCTAAGGCTACTGGTGGGGCATTCTGGGTAAATACTTCACATTTGGTTAATGAATACCTTTGACTAAAAGCAGAGTATTGATTTCAGTAATGGATTTACAAATATATTGGACATCCATGGTGGGTAATTAAAATAATATGTATGAACTATAAATTATCTGTAAAAGGACCAAAGTGATGCCCACTGCAGGTCAATGGAGTGTGGCGCTGTTAAAACTGGTCATTACTGTTAAGGCCATGATACACTCGCAATCTTCTGAGGTCCAATGGTTGCTGCAAATATTTTAAATTGAAAATGAGCAACTTTTTACTATCTAGGGAATCTTGATACCTAGCGAGCAAATTTGTAGGAATCTTCCAATCAGAGCGCAGATATCGGTCATGTGATCTGTTTTCTGTTCCACATGGCGACCGTTTCTGAGCTGAAGCAGGAGAGAAAATCAACTCGTGTTGGAGTGAAATATGTTGCTCCACTACAATATTACATCAGTGATACTTTAATACATCCATAATGTGTTCAGTTTGTCATGTTTAACCGATGAAAATATCCAAGGTGGTGCTCATGCTAATCGATTAGCATGCTAACCGCAGCCCATGCTAAGTCAATGGGACAAACAGGCTAATTCGCTAGTCATGTAGATTTTACAATTCCCTTTTATATATATATTTTTTTGTATGTTTAACTAGCTGGCTAGCTGGATGAGTACCATTTTACAACTCCTAGGTTAGAATTGTGAATTAAAAAGTTCTCTGTGTGTAGTTATTTTTATGTCTGCGTTGCCTTTGACTTGACTGGCAGTAGGTTGAGTGGACGCACAGGGCCAGGGGATAATGAGTTTTAAATTGATATCGTCTGCTTCACATGGAATATATTATTAATGTCCATGATGCTTTACTCATCGTTGCTCCAGTGTCATTGCCTGGCAATGTTGCCCCTCGGGGGCGGCAGGGTAGCCTGGTGGTTAGAGCATTGGACTAGAAACCGAAAAGTTGCAAGATCGACTCCCCGAGCTGACAAGGTAAAAATCTGTCGTGCTGCCCCTGAACGAGGCAGTTAACCCCACTGTTCCTAGACCGTCATGGTAAAATAAGAATTTGTTCTTAATTGACTTGCCTAGTTAAATGCAAAAATGGCCAATGGTTTGGATGGTACAATGATTCTCTACACTATACTTGCTTGTTTTGTCATATAAACTGAAATTAGGTGAACTATTAGAATTTTAAAAGGAAATGGTGGAGCGATTTCTGCAAAGGACACTTTTTAAAGGCATGATACGATGTGATACTTTCTCTAACCACGAATATTACATTTTCAGTTGTTTGAAGCAGGTGTACAAAACCTAAAGTTAAAGACGCAAAAAAATTTACTTAAGCATTATTAGAAGCATAAAAATAGCTCACGTAGAACGCATCTACAGCTTCTTAGACTTGCTTTCAATGAGAATCACAGATCTATACCTCGTATTTCTATGTGAATTTGGTCTGGTCGCCCAAAAAGTTACATATCGCACCTTTAAGGATCTAAGGCACGCTGTTCCCTATCTAGTGCACTACTTTTGACCTGACCTCCATAGGACCCTGGTAGAAAGTAGTGCACTATAAAAGGAATATAGTGCCATTTGGGAATAAGGGAAATAATTTTGGTCTTTACTACTAACTCACATAGAATAACACTCACAAACGGCAAAACAGACAGTCAAATAATAAATCTTGAGGAAAAAAAGGTTTTAAAATGTCTGTCTTGAATCTAGGAGATATTTTTTTTAATCTAGAAATATATATATATATATATATATTTTTTCTCACAAAAGTCACAAAAGTCACAAAACTACCTTCATACTTCCATTCATAAAAAATGTACCGGTTACCTTCAGACAAGTGCCTTGACATTTGTGGTGAGTTTAGAGGTAAACGGAGACCAGCATCGTGTTCGTGAGAGTCTCCCCTTTCCATAGAGTGGTCATAATAGTTCAGACGCTACAGATGTTTTTGTGAGGAGACAGATTTTACATGTATTTTTCACATCTACAACATGGATACCCTGCTCTGCAACATGGATACGCTGCTCTGCTCTGCAACATGGATACCCTGCTCTGCTCTACAACATAGATACCCTGCTCTGCAACACGGATACCCTGCTCTGCTCTACAACATGGATACCCTGCTCTGCTCTGCAACATGGATACCCTGCTCTACAACATAGATACCCTGCTCTGTAACATGGATACCCTGCTCTGCTCTGCATCATGGATACCCTGCTCTGCTCTGCAACATGGATACCCTGCTCTGCTCTGCATCATGGATACCCTGCTCTGCTCTGCAACATGGATACCCTGCTCTGCTCTGCAACATGGATACCCTGCTCTGCTCTGCAACATGGATACCCTGCTCTGCTCTGCAACATGGATACCCTGCTCTGCTCTACAACATGGATACCCTGCTCTGCTCTGCAACATGGATACCCTGCTCTGCTCTGCAACATGGATACCCTGCTCTGCTCTGCAACATGGATACCCTGCTCTGCTCTACAACATGGATACCTTGCTCTGCTCTGCATCATGGATACCCTGCTCTGCATCATGGATACCCTGCTCTGCTCTGCAACATGGATACCCTGCTCTGCTCTGCAACATGGATACCCTGCTCTGCTCTACAACATGGATACCCTGCTCTGCTCTGCAACATGGATACCCTGCTCTGCTCTACAACATAGATACCCTGCTCTGCAACACGGATACCCTGCTCTGCTCTACAACATAGATACCCTGCTCTGCTCTGTAACATGGATACCCTGCTCTGCTCTGCAACATGGATACCCTGCTCTACAACATAGATACCCTGCTCTGTAACATGGATACCCTGCTCTGCTCTGCATCATGGATACCCTGCACTGCTCTACAACATGGATACCCTGCTCTGCTCTGCAACATGGATACCCTGCTCTGCTCTACAACATGGATACCCTGCTCTGCTCTGCAACATGGATACGCTGCTCTGCTCTACAACATGGATACCCTGCTCTGCTCTACAACATGGATACCCTGCTCTGCTCTACAACATGGATACCCTGCTCTGCTCTACAACATGGATACCCTGCTCTGCTCTACAACATGGATACCCTGCTCTGCTCTACAACATGGATACCCTGCTCTGCTCTGCAACATGGATACCCTGCTCTGCTCTACAACATGGATGCTCTGCAACATGGATACCCTGCTCTACAACATGGATACCCTGCTCTACAACATAGATACCCTTCTCTGCTCTACAACATATATACCCTGCTCTACAACATGGATACCCTGCTCTGCTCTATATTAAGGATACCCTGCTCTGCAACATGGATACCCTGCTCTGCTCTATACAAGGATACCCTGCTCTGCTCTACAACATGGATGCTCTGCAATATGGATACCCTGCTCTACAACATGGATACCCTGCTCTGCAACATAGATGCTCTGCTCTACAACATGGATACCCTGCTCTGCTCTGCAACATGGATACCCTGCTCTGCTCTACAACATGGATACCCTGCTCTGCTCTGCAACATGGATACCCTGCTCTGCTCTACAACATGGATACCCTGCTCTGCTCTGCAACATGGATACCCTGCTCTGCTCTGCAACATGGATACCCTGCTCTGCTCTGCATCATGAATACCCTGCTCTACAACATAGATACCCTCCTCTACCAGACACTGAGACAGAGAGACACAGAGAGAGAGTAATTACTATGATATAAGCCGTTAGCTACATGCATTTGCATGATCTCAATGACAGATTCTCCATTTTAGAGCCAGTCGTATCAGATCCTGGTGTCAGGAACTAGCAGAGCAGGGGATAAATCTACCCAGCGCCTCGTCTGTCCCACACCGACACTAAGATTACATCAAATGGAAGAATTAGTGGCTCTCTTTAGTCCCAAATGACACCCTATTGTAGGCCCTTGTCAAACCCTGGTCAAAAGGAGTGCACTACATAGGGAATAGTGGGCCATTTGGGATGCAGTCCCCCACCACCACCATGGTCATTTATAAGCTAACGTGCAGATCTGAAATGATCTTCCCTCTGCTGTGGTCTACGGTCCATAAATCTATCATATAGAGCTTTGGCTGTTACTCTTCTTTTTTTCAGGCCACGCACATTCATTTCTCCGTGTATATGTCATTCCCATTCCACAATCATGGCGTATAGGCCTGTTGAAGACACTGAATTATTATTTGAAATGTTATGTTGAAATCACCAAACAATGTTTTTAAACGTGACCTTAGGTCATTGTGTATGACGTCACTGTAAGTGTTAAATAGATAGTGAACAGTGAATGGATTAGCGAGGTCAAGTACATTCAGATGTATGGGGAATGTCTCAAACGAAGTCCAACCATAAAAACGTGTTGACATTGAACGAACAGGACCAGGTCTGATTAATGTCTTCATGTATGTACTGTATGTGTCCAATCCACATCTGTTTTTAACAACTGTGTTCCTTTTTTTTTAATATAAATTGACCCTAAAAGGTCAGACCAGCTGAGGTCACCTAATCAAATCAAATCAAATTTTATTTGTCACATACACATGGTTAGCAGATGTTAATGCGAGTGTAGCGAAATGCTTGTGCTTCTAGTTCCGACAATGCAGTAATAACAAGTAATCTAACTAACAATTCCAAAACTACTGTCTTGTACACAGTGTGAGGGGATAAAGAACATGTACATAAGGATATATGAATGAGTGATGGTACAGAGCAGCATAGGCAAGATATAGTAGATGGAATCGGATGGTGGAACTCTCTGGAAGCCTGCTGATCACTACTGATACGTTCCAAGTGAACTGACCTTCGACGGTCTCCTTTAGCTTGTCAACAGAAGCGGTTTGAAGCCTCTACACACTCCAGCCTCCATTTATAAAAAACGCACACTTCACAGAACAATAATGTCCTACTATCCATGTCCTGGAGTTCCTAGTGATTTTTTTTTTTTTCGCCTCTCGCCTGACGTCTGAAACAAAGTGGACTTATTCTGCTTGGGAGAATGAACATTTCGATATCTCTCTACAAAAGATCCTCCGATTCCTAGTGAAGTAAGTATATCTTATTAGCTTCTGAATCCTACCTGTCAAGTCATGTGACACGGGAATGGCTGAGGTGGTCAGAGGAGGTCAAAAGCTGTATTGATTTTTCAAATGGCATCAAAACAAAAAACGCTCCTAACTGACTGTGGCCCTGCTTCTCAGAGATACAGGTCTGTGTCCCAAATGATACCCTATTCCCTACATAGTGCACTACGCGGTCAAGAGTAGTGCGCCATGTCGGGAATAGGATGCCATTTGGGACGCGTCCTTGGTGTGCGAATAGGTGTCATCAGACACATCAGTCGGTCTGTACAGATGGAAAGAGCAGGCTGATTCCCCATCAACTGGCCTCTTCTCTCCAGCTCCTCTAAAAGCCTTATTGATCTATCTGAATGAAGAAGAGAGAGGGATAGAGTGTGAGAGAGAGAGAGAGAGAGAGAGAGGGATAGAGAGAGAGAGAGGTAGAGGTGGGATGAGAGAGTGAGAGAGGGGAAGAGAAAGAGGTGGGATGAGAGAGCAAGATAGAGGGAGAGAAAGAGGTGGGATGAGAGAGGGAGAGAAAGAGGTGGGATGAGAGAGGGAGAGAGGGAGAGAAAGAGGTGGGATGAGAGAGGGAGAGAGGGAGAGAAAGAGGTGAGATGAGAGAGAGAGGTGGGATGAGAGAGTGAGAGAGGGAGAGAAAGAGGTGAGATGAGAGAGAGAGGTGGGATGAGAGAGTGAGAGAGGGAGAGAAAGAGGTGGGATGAGAGAGGGAGAGAGGGAGAGAAAGAGGTGGGATGAGAGAGTGAGAGAGGGGAAGAGAAATAGGTGGGATGAGAGAGGGAGAGAGAGAGGTAGAGAGATTAGTGCAGAAGTGCAGTTAACGTCTTACGGTCCCCTTCCTTTCTCTCATTTTTATCAGAAAAACATGGAAATGAAGGCAAAACAAAAAACGCTCCTAACTGACTGTGGCCCTGCTTCTCAGAGATACAGGTCTGTGTCCCAAATGATACCCTATTCCCTACATAGTGCACTACGCGGTCAAGAGTAGTGCGCCATGTCGGGAATAGGATGCCATTTGGGACGCGTCCTTGGTGTGCGAATAGGTGTCATCAGACACATCAGTCGGTCTGTACAGATGGAAAGAGCAGGCTGATTCCCCATCAACTGGCCTCTTCTCTCCAGCTCCTCTAAAAGCCTTATTGATCTATCTGAATGAAGAAGAGAGAGGGATAGAGTGTGAGAGAGAGAGAGAGAGAGAGAGGGATAGAGAGAGAGAGAGGTAGAGGTGGGATGAGAGAGTGAGAGAGGGGAAGAGAAAGAGGTGGGATGAGAGAGCAAGATAGAGGGAGAGAAAGAGGTGGGATGAGAGAGGGAGAGAAAGAGGTGGGATGAGAGAGGGAGAGAGGGAGAGAAAGAGGTGGGATGAGAGAGGGAGAGAGGGAGAGAAAGAGGTGAGATGAGAGAGAGAGGTGGGATGAGAGAGTGAGAGAGGGAGAGAAAGAGGTGAGATGAGAGAGAGAGGTGGGATGAGAGAGTGAGAGAGGGAGAGAAAGAGGTGGGATGAGAGAGGGAGAGAGGGAGAGAAAGAGGTGGGATGAGAGAGTGAGAGAGGGGAAGAGAAATAGGTGGGATGAGAGAGGGAGAGAGAGAGGTAGAGAGATTAGTGCAGAAGTGCAGTTAACGTCTTACGGTCCCCTTCCTTTCTCTCATTTTTATCAGAAAAACATGGAAATGAAGGCTTAGCAGAACAGCAGTCAGAAGAGAAGCTTCGGGGAAATAAGATGATCTGAATTTAAATACATGGCTGCTTTAAGTCCTAACGGTGAATAACATCACCAAGTAGAAATGAAGGTCTCTGAGTCCCTCAGGATACTAGACTACTGGAGTAGAGGGTCTCAGGATACTGGACTACTGGAGTAGAGAGTCTCAGGATACTAGACAACTGGAGTAGAGAGTCTCAGGATACTAGACTACTGGAGTAGAGGGTCTCAGGATACTAGACTACTGGAGTAGTGAGGGTCTCAGGATACTAGACTACTGGAGTAGAGAGTCTCAGGATACTAGACTACTGGAGTAGAAAGTCTCAGGATACTAGACTACTGGCGTAGAGAGTCTCAGGATACTAGACTACTGGAGTAGAGAGTCTCATAATACTAGACTACTGGAGTAGAGAGGGTCTCAGGATACTATACTACTGGAGTAGAGAGTCTCAGGATACTAGACTACTGGAGTAGAGGGTCTCAGGATACTGGACTACTGGAGTAGAGAGTCTCGGGATACTGGACCACTGGAGTAGAGAGGGTCTCGGGATACTGGACCACTGGAGTAGAGAGTCTCAGGATACTGGACTACTGGAGTAGAGGGTCTCAGGATACTAGACCACTGGAGTAGAGAGTCTCAGGATACTGGACTACTGGAGTAGAGAGGGTCTCAGGATACTAGACTACTGGAGTAGAGAGGGTCTCAGGATACTAGACTACTGGAGTAGAGAGTCTCAGGATACTAGACTACTGGAGTAGAGGGTCTCAGGATACTAGACTACTGGAGTAGAGAGTCTCAGGATACTAGACTACTGGAGTAGAGGGTCTCAGGATACTAGACCACTGGAGTAGAGAGTCTCAGGATACTAGACTACTGGAGTAGAGGGTCTCAGGATACTAGACTACTGGAGTAGAGAGTCTCAGGATACTAGACTACTGGAGTAGAGGGTCTCAGGATACTAGACTACTGGAGTAGAGAGTCTCAGGATACTAGACTACTGGAGTAGAGAGGGTCTCAGGATACTGGACTACTGGAGTAGAGAGTCTCAGGATACTAGACAACTGGAGTAGAGAGTCTCAGGATACTAGACTACTGGAGTAGAGAGTCTCGGGATACTAGACTACTGGAGTAGAGAGGGTCTCAGGATACTAGACTACTGGAGTAGAGAGTCTCAGGATACTAGACTACTGGAGTAGAGAGGGTCTCAGGATACTGGACTACTGGAGTAGAGAGGGTCTCAGGATACTAGACTACTGGAGTAGAGACCCTCAGGATACTAGACTACTGGAGTAGAGAGTCTCAGGATACTAGACTACTGGAGTAGAGAGGGTCTCAGGATACTGGACTACTGGAGTAGAGAGTCTCAGGATACTGGACTACTGGAGTAGAGAGGGTCCCTGAGACCCTCAGGATACTAGACTACTGGAGTAGAGAGGGTCTCAGGATACTAGACTACTGGAATAGAGAGGGTCTCTGAGGCCCTGAGGATAAACAACTACAATGTCAACCATTGGTGGGAAAATGCGCATATTTTCCTAATGCGGATTTTAGAATATTCACATGAAAATCTGTGGCCAATTGGATGGAAATGTAGCTGTACATATTGATCGATACTGAGCAGAAATATATTCCCTATCAGAGTGCGTTTTAACACTTTCTACCATTCAGGTGTCTGAGAAAATACATAACATGGAATTTGGTTAAACCTAACCAGTAAAACATAACTGGTCAATGTCATGGCTTTGTGCATACACTATGTACAGTGCCTTGCGAAAGTATTCGGCCCCCTTGAACTTTGCAACCTTTTGCCACATTTCAGGCTTCAAACATAAAGATATAAAACTGTATTTTTTTGTGAAGAATCAACAACAAGTGGGACACAATCATGAAGTGGAACGACATTTATTGGATATTTCAAACTTTTTTAACAAATCAAAAACTGAAAAATTGGGCGTGCAAAATTATTCAGCCCCCTTAAGTTAATACTTTGTAGCGCCACCTTTTGCTGCGATTACAGCTGTAAGTCGCTTGGGGTATGTCTCTATCAGTTTTGCACATCGAGAGACTGACGTTTTTTCCCATTCCTCCTTGCAAAACAGCTCGAGCTCAGTGAGGTTGGATGGAAAGCATTTGTGAACAGCAGTTTTCAGTTCTTTCCACAGATTCTCGATTGGATTCAGGTCTGGACTTTGACTTGGCCATTCTAACACCTGGATATGTTTATTTTTGAACCATTCCATTGTAGATTCTGCTTTATGTTTTGGATCATTGTCTTGTTGGAAGACAAATCTCCGTCCCAGTCTCAGGTCTTTTGCAGACTCCATCAGGTTTTCTTCCAGAATGGTCCTGTATTTGGCTCCATCCATCTTCCCATCAATTTTAACCATCTTCCCTGTCCCTGCTGAAGAAAAGCAGGCCCAAACCATGATGCTGCCACCACCATGTTTGACAGTGGGGATGGTGTGTTCAGGGTGATGAGCTGTGTTGCTTTTACGCCAAACATAACGTTTTGCATTGTTGCCAAAAAGTTCAATTTTGGTTTCATCTGACCAGAGCACCTTCTTCCACATGTTTGGTGTGTTTCCCAGGTGGCTTGTGGCAAACTTTAAACAACACTTTTTATGGATATCTTTAAGAAATGGCTTTCTTCTTGCCACTCTTCCATAAAGGCCAGATTTGTGCAATATACGACTGATTGTTGTCCTATGGACAGAGTCTCCCACCTCAGCTGTAGATCTCTGCAGTTCATCCAGAGTGATCATGGGCCTCTTGGCTGCATCTCTGATCAGTCTTCTCCTTGTATGAGCTGAAAGTTTAGAGGGACGGCCAGGTCTTGGTAGATTTGCAGTGGTCTGATACTCCTTCCATTTCAATATTATCGCTTGCACAGTGCTCCTTGGGATGTTAAAAGCTTGGGAAATCTTTTTGTATCCAAATCCGGCTTTAAACTTCTTCACAACAGTATCTCGGACCTGCCTGGTGTGTTCCTTGTTCTTCATGATGCTCTCTGCGCTTTTAACGGACCTCTGAGACTATCACAGTGCAGGTGCATTTATACGGAGACTTGATTACACACAGGTGGATTGTATTTATCATCATTAGTCATTTAGGTCAACATTGGATCATTCAGAGATCCTCACTGAACTTCTGGAGAGAGTTTGCTGCACTGAAAGTAAAGGGGCTGAATAATTTTGCACGCCCAATTTTTCAGTTTTTGATTTGTTAAAAAAGTTTGAAATATCCAATAAATGTCATTCCACTTCATGATTGTGTCCCACTTGTTGTTGATTCTTCACAAAAAATACAGTTTTATATCTTTATGTTTGAAGCCTGAAATGTGGCAAAAGGTCGCAAAGTTCAAGGGGGCCGAATACTTTCGCAAGGCACTGTATACAAAAGTATGTGGACACCCCTTCAAATTAGTGGATACGACTATTTCAGCCACACCCGTTGCTGACAGGTGTATAGAAATTGAGCATACAGCCATGCAATCTCCATAGACAAACACTGGCAGTAGATTGAAAGTCACTGAGCTCTTCAGTAAGGTCAATGTGGCCCCGTCACAGGATGCCACCTTTCCAGCACATTTCTGCCCTGCCCGGTCAAATGTAAGTGCAATTATTGTGAAGTGGAAACGTCTAGGAGCAACAATGGCTCAAAGTGGTGTGGAAGATCTTGACTGGTCTGCACAGAGCCCTGACCTCAACCCCATCAAACACCTTTGGGATGAATTGGAACGCCGACTGCGAGCCAGGAGGCCTAATCGTCCAACATTACTGCCCGACCTCAAAATTGCTCTTGAGCCAAAATTGAAGCAAGTCCCCACAGCAATGTTCCAACATCTAGTGGAAAGCCTTCCCAGAAGAGTGGAGGCTGTTATAGCAGCAATGTTCCAACATCTAGTGGAAAACCTTCCCAGAAGAGTGGGAATTATATTATACACACAAACAATGAGAACGTAGTACACAACGCAATTAATCCTTTAAAATAACCAGTCCCTCAGAGTTGGGAACATAGTACACAACACAATGAATCCTTTAAAATAACCAGTCCCTCAGAGTTGGGAACGTAGTACACAACACAATGAATCCTCCATTTTAAAATAGCCAGTCCCTCAGAGTTGGGTTCGTAGTACACAACACAATGAATCCTTTAAAATAACCAGTCCCTCAGAGTTGGGAACGTAGTACACAACACAATGAATCCTTTAAAATAACCAGTCCCTCAGAGTTGGGAACGTAGTACACAACACAATGAATCCTCCATTTTAAAATGACCAGTCCCTCAGAGTTGGGAACGTAGTACACTATGCAAGGAATCCTTTAAAATAACCAGTCCCTCAGAGTTGGGTTCGTAGTACACTACGCAATGAATCCTCCATTTTAAAATAGCCAGTCCCTCAGAGTTGGGATCGTAGTACACAACACAATGAATCCTCCATTTTAAAATAGCCAGTCCCTCAGAGTTGGGATCGTAGTACACAACACAATGAATCCTCCATTTTAAAATAGCCAGTCCCTCAGAGTTGGCAGTATTTCATGGCAACGCGACAAAGTCATGGCTATTAGGAACTTTATTACATTAGAATATGTGTCACGTGGTATAAAATGATTAGAGACAGGCGCAGGAATACGTAACAGGGGGGGGGTTAATACTCCACCCAACAATACACCATGAAAAGGCACGGGGCGGGGGACTGAGCCCCAACAAACATGTATACAGGTGCAGGAATACGTAACAGGGGGGGTTTAATATTCCACCCAACAATACAACATGAAAAGGCACGGGGCGGGGGACTGAGCCCCAACAAACACGTATACAGGCGCAGGAATACATAACAGGGGGGGTTTAATACTCCACCCAACAATACAACATGAAAAGGCACGGGGCGGGGGACTGAGCCCCAACAAACACGTATACAGGCGCAGGAATACGTAATAGGGGGGGGGGTTTAATACTCCACCCAACAATACACCATGAAAAGGCACGGGGCGGGGGACTGAGCCCCAACAAACACGTATACAGGCGCAGGAATACATAACAGGGGGGGTTTAATACTCCACCCAACAATACAACATGAAAAGGCACGGGGCGGGGGACTGAGCCCCAACAAACACGTATACAGGCGCAGGAATACGTAACAGGGGGGGTTTAATACTCCACCCAACAATACAACATGAAAAGGCACGGGGACGGAGCCCCAACAAACACGTATACAGGCGCAGGAATACGTAACAGGGGGGGTTTAATACTCCACCCAACAATACACCATGAAAAGGCATGGGGACGGAGCCCCAAACACAAAAACACAGGGATGCAAACCAAACAAATGACAGAGGTTAAACCTCTAATAGATATACAGGACGAGACCCGTAATAACAATGCAGAGGACGAGACCCGTAATAACAATGCAGAGGACGAGACCCGTAATAACAATGCAGAGGACGAGACCCGTAATAACAAACCAAACAAGAGACAGAGGTTAAACCTCTAATAAATATACAGGACGAGACCCGTAATAACAATTGCGCAGGACGAGACCAGTAATAACAATTGCAAGGGTCGTGACCCGTAATAACAATTGCACAAAACACGCAGCATGAAAGCCGAAACAACAACACAGCTACACACAGGACCAACGGACATGGTAACAATAACCGACAAGACAATGGCGAGCAGAGGGCACATAAATACAATTACGAATCAGGGGGAAATAGGAACCAGGTGTGCGTAATTAGACCAGACACTCCGGGGTTGGTGGCAATGAAGCATTTCAGTGACACCTAGAAGCCGAGGACGTAGACCTCCGGAACTGGTACACGTAATGAGCAGCAGTACCGGAGGGATCCATGACAGTTTACGACTAGTTATTGGGGGGGAAAGGGGGGCTCTTTGCATCAATTATTATCTAAAGACCGCAACTTTTTTGCCAGGACTGTGTGGTTCTTGATTTAATATCTTTCTTGTTTCATGTTCTTGTTGATTCTTTGATCATATCATTAAATCTATCTGGGGTTGAAAATTATGTAGGCCTACAGCTTAAACAATTAACCCTTTAGTTTAGTTGCATGTTGAGCTTAAACAATTAACCCTTTAGTTTTGTTGCATCTTGAGCTTAAACAATTCACCCTTTAGTTTTGTTGCATGTTGAGCTTAAACAATTAACCGTTTAGTTTAGTTGCATGTTGAGCTTAAACAATTAACCCTTTAGTTTTGTTGCATCTTGAGCTTAAACAATTCACCCTTTAGTTGTGTTGCATGTTGAGCTTAAACAATTAACCCTTTAGTTTAGTTCCAAGTGGTTTAATGAAGGATCAACTCCTCTCTCAGAAAGCATGAATCAAAGCCATGTCAGATACATCACACCAACCTTGTATTGTCTGTTATGCTGTGAAGGACGTCTATATGAATGCATCATTCAACCATGGCAGCAACAATAACAAAACAGCCCATGTCAACACAGCCGGCTGACATGGTTGCATTGTGCTCCCTGGGAAAACTGTACTTCACCATTGATTCTGTTACTCGCACGCATTTCCTCAACACCAGCTATTCAATACGTGCCACAACATGTAAGTCTCCGTGATAAAGAAAATAACATGGGTTATGTTTCAATGGGTTTAAAGTCAAACTACGATTGCTGTGCGTTATCCAAATCGATTCATACAGTATAAATACCTGGATCTAGTGTCGGTAATCTACAGTTCTGGTGTGACCATACATACAACAAACCTCTACCTCCATTAGCCTCTCTGCAGCAGTCTAACGAAGCAATGAGGACAATGAGGACGTACTGCTGTTGGTCCTATCATACGTACAACAAACCTCTACTTCCATTATCCTCTCTGCAGCAGTCTAACGAAGCAATGAGGACGTACTGCTGTTGGTCTTGTCATAAGTACAACAAACCTCTACTTCCATTATCCTCTCTGCAGCAGTCTAACGAAGCAATGAGGACGTACTGCTGTTGGTCCTGTCATACATACAACAAACCTCTACTTCCATTAGCCTCTCTGCAGCAGTCTAACGAAGCAATGAGGACAATGAGGACGTACTGCTGTTGGTCCTGTCATATGTACAACAAACCTCTACTTCCATTATCCTCTCTGCAGCAGTCTAACGAAGCAATGAGGACAATGAGGACGTACTGCTGTTGGTCCTGTCATACATACAACAAACCTCTACTTCCATTATCCTCTCTGCAGCAGTCTAACGAAGCAATGAGGACGTACTGCTATTGGTTCTGCCAGTCAGAGACAGCCCGGTCTGTGTCCCAAATGGTCCCTACATCGCCACAGTCCCTACATCACCACAGTCTCTACATCACCACAGTCCCAACATCACCACAGTCTCTACATCACCACAGTCCCAACATCACCACAGTCTCTACATCACCACAGTCCCAACATCACCACAGTCTCTACATCACCACAGTCCCTACATCGCCACAATCCCTACATCACCACAGTCCCTACATCACCACAGTCCCTACATCACCACAGTCCCTACATCACCACAGTACCTACATCACCACAGTCCCTACATCACCACAGTACCTACATCACCACAGTTCCTACATCACCACAGTCCCTACATCACCACAGTTCCTACATCACCACAGTCCCTACATCACAACAGCTGCATTATACATGAGATAATGTCCATGGGCGAGACCGTGGTCTGTGGATCAATGTGCATGGTGGTCCAGCCGTGGTGGGTTTTTGTTTACAAGATTCTACATTTGTTCTATTCGGATGATAAATAAAAAAACGTGATTTACTAGGTCCTGTGGTAGACTAGTGTCTTGTCCAAGAGGGGTCCTGGTACATCAAGCTGCTACAGAAACAGGACATAGACTAGTGTCCTGTCCAGGGGGTGTCCTGCTACATCAAGCTGTCTCACTACAGAAACAGGAGATAGACTAGTGTCCTGTCCAGGGGATGTCCTGCTACATCAAGCTGTCTCACTACAGAAACAGGAGATAGACTAGTATCCTGTCCAGGGGTGTCCTGTACATCAGAAACAGGGGATAAACTAGTGTCCCGTCCAAGAGGGGTCCTGGTACATCAAGCAGCTACAGAAACAGGACATAGACTAGTGTCCTGTTCAGGGGGTGTCCTGGTACATCAAGCTGTCTCACTACAGAAACAGGACATAGACTAGTGTCCTGTCCAGGGGGTGTCTTGTACATCAGAAACAGGGGATAGACTAGTGTCCTGTCCAGGGGGTGTCCTGGTACATCAAGCTGTCTCACTACAGAAACAGGAGATAGACTAGTGTCCTGTCCAGGGGGTGTACTGGTACATCAAGCTGTCTCACTACAGAAACAGGAGATAGACTAGTGTCCTGTCCAGGGGTGTCCTGTACATCAGAAACAGGGGATAGACTAGTGTCCTGTCCAGGGGGTGTCCTGGTACATCAAGCTGTCTCACTACAGTAACAGGAGATAGACGTGTGTCCTGTCCAGGGGGTGTCCTGGTACATCAAGCTGTCTCACTACAGAAACAGGAGATAGACTAGTGTCCTGTCCAGGGGTGTCCTGTACATCAGAAACAGGGGAAAGACTAGTGTCCTGTCCAGGGGGTGTACTGGTACATCAAGCTGTCTCACTACAGAAACAGGAGATAGACTAGTGTCCTGTCCAGGGGGTGTCCTGGTACATCAAGCTGCCTCACTACAGAAACAGGAGATAGACTAGTGTCCTGTCCAGGGGGTGTACTGGTACATCAAGCTGTCTCACTACAGAAACAGGAGATAAACTAGTGTCCTGTCCAGGGGTGTCCTGTACATCAGAAACAGGGGAAAGACTAGTGTCCTGTCCAGGGGGTGTACTGGTACATCAAGCTGTCTCACTACAGAAACAGGAGATAGACTAGTGTCCTGTCCAGGGGGTGTCCTGGTACATCAAGCTGCCTCACTACAGAAACAGGAGATAGACTAGTGTCCTGTCCAGGGGGTGTACTGGTACATCAAGCTGTCTCACTACAGAAACAGGAGATAGACTAGTGTCCTGTCCAGGGGGTGTACTGGTACGTCAAGCTGCCTCACTATAGTAACAGGAGCTCCTGCTCCTATGAGCCGTTCTGGCTCGTACAAGGCTACTTACTATACTACACCGAAGATCATGGAAAATCTGTCAAACATGGAATGGTACAATATCGACTGAGGGGAATGTCTTTCTTAAGACCCTGATTTGACTAAATCATGTCCATACAGAACATGTGCCTCTCAGGTCATCGAGTCAATGAGCATCATGATGTAAATGTCTTGAATATCACATTTAATATTTCACACTAGGAGTTGAATGACGACCAATTTGCTTCTGGTCTGCCAGGGTGAGTTAAGACAAAGGGGTCTGTGATGCATGGACATCTCCCAATCTAATTAACCTTCACACAACACTAATTAATTAAATCTCAACAAGGTCAACCTCTTTAATGGGGACAATTAAGCACCATCCCTGTATGACAGGAAGACAACAGCTTCCTTACCAAGGCTCTGGTATGACAGGAAGACAACAGCTTCCTTACCAAGGCTCTGGTATGACAGGAAGGGAACAGCTTCCTTACCAAGGCTCTGGTATGACAGGAAGGGAACAGCTTCCTACCAAGGCTCTGGTATGACAGGAAGACAACAGCTTCCTACCAAGGCTCTGGTATGACAGGAAGACAACAGCTTCCTACCAAGGCTCTGGTATGACAGGAAGACAACAGCTTCCTACCAAGGCTCTGGTATGACAGGAAGACAACAGCTTCCTACCAAGGCTCTGGTATGACAGGAAGACAACAGCTTTCTACCAAGGCTCTGGTATGACAGGAAGACAACAGCTTCCTTACCAAGGCTCTGGTATGACAGGAAGACAACAGCTTTCTACCAAGGCTCTGGTATGACAGGAAGACAACAGCTTTCTACCAAGGCTCTGGTATGACAGGAAGACAACAGCTTTCTACCAAGGCTCTGGTATGACAGGGTAACAGGGACTCTGGATGGGGAGTTGTAGTGCTTAGAGAGGTACTGTAACTGATAACGTCAGAGAGAGGTACTGTAACTGACAACGTCAGAGAGAGGTACTGTAACTGACAATGTTAGAGAGAGGTACTGTAACTGACAACATCAGAGAGAGGTACTGTAACTGACAACATCAGAGAGAGGTACTGTAACTGACAATGGCAGAGAGAGGTACTGTAACTGACAACATCAGAGAGAGGTACTGTAACTGACAATATCAGAGAGAGGTACTGTAACTGACAATGGCAGAGAGAGGTACTGTAACTGACAACATCAGAGAGAGGTACTGTAACTGACAACGTCAGAGAGAGGTACTGTAACTGACAATGTTAGAGAGAGGTACTGTAACTGACAATGGCAGAGAGAGTTACTGAGACTGACAACGTCAGAGAGAGGTACTGAGACTGACAACGTCAGAGAGAGGTACTGTAACTGACAACGTCAGAGAGAGGTACTGTAACTGACAACATCAGAGAGAGGTACTGTAACTGACAACGTCAGAGAGAGGTACTGTAACTGACAACATCAGAGAGAGGTACTGAGACTGACAACGTCAGAGAGAGGTACTGTAACTGACAACGTCAGAGAGAGGTACTGTAACTGACAACATCAGAGAGAGGTACTGTAACTGACAACATCAGAGAGAGGTACTGTAACTGACAATGGCAGAGAGAGGTACTGTAACTGACAATGGCAGAGAGAGGTACTGTAACTGACAACATCAGAGAGAGGTACTGTAACTGACAATGTTAGAGAGAGGTACTGTAACTGACAACATCAGAGAGAGGTACTGTAACTGACAATGGCAGAGAGAGGTACTGTAACTGACAATGGCAGAGAGAGGTACTGTAACTGACAACATCAGAGAGAGGTACTGTAACTGACAATGTGTTACGTTCCCCAGTTTATGTGTTGTAGTTTGTGTATTTGCATGTGTTTCTTTCAGGAAATGGCTTCCTGAAATCCCTCAAGCAGCTGATTGGTCGACTCCAGGGCTAATTGGAGAGCTGACCCCGCCCCCTCGTCAAGACACAGCTGTCTCCAGTTACATTCATTCTGAAGCTATATAAAAGCCAGTGTTCTGTTCAGGAGAGAGAGATTTTGGAGGTAGGGATAGCTGAGAGAGATTTGCTGGGAGGTCATTGCAAAGCGATTGTTTGTGATAGAGATTTTGCTGAGGTCATTGCAGAGCGATTGTTTGTGATAGAGAGATTTGCTTGGAGGTCATTGCAGAGAGATTTTGCTCGAGGTTGATTTTGATGGGAGTTCATTGCTGGGAAGTTGGTATGTTCTGTGAGTTTGTTGCTCAGGTAGAGCTTATTTGATGTCCTTTGTTTCTTAGTTTGTTTGTGAAATTGTTTAATATTCTGTTTCACTTGTTCCCAGGGGGGAAGGGGAAGGCACCTTGGGAGTGTTTAGGCAAGAGGCCCGCGTGCATACATATACCCGTAGTATATTCAATGTCTAGGCACACTAGGTAAGACCTGGGCGGACCACCACCTGTATTTTGGTTAGGGCACCAGGTGGTGCTAAATTAGGTAAAAGTGGTTAGGCAGGTAAGATAGGAGAGGGGGGGGGGGGCTTTGAGATTTATTTTCTTTGCTTTGGTTCCGTCCAGCCCCATATTACCGTGTAAAGGAATAAAGTCCTTGTAAACGGTACCACATTCTGTCTGTTGTCATCCTTACTCGCACCTACAGTCTATACCTCTTTCACTTCACAGAGAGTTTAGTTGTAGCAGGGTGTTGCGTTCCCTCTTCATAGAGGCGTGCGTAACACAATGGCAGAGAGGTACTGTATCTGACAATGGCAGAGAGGTACTGTATCTGACAATGTTAGAGAGAGGTACTGTATCTGACAATGGCAGAGAGAGGTACTGTATCTGACAATGGCAGAGAGAGGTACTGTATCTGACAATGGCAGAGAGAGGTACTGTATCTGACAATGGCAGAGAGAGGTACTGTATCTGACAATGGCAGAGAGAGGTACTGTATCTGACAATGGCAGAGAGAGGTACTGTATCTGACAATGGCAGAGAGAGGTACTGTATCTGACAATGGCAGAGAGAGGTACTGTATCTGACAATGGCAGAGAGAGGTACTGTATCTGACAATGGCAGAGAGAGGTACTGTATCTGACAATGGCAGAGAGAGGTACTGTATCTGACAATGGCAGAGAGAGGTACTGTAACTGATAACGTCAGAGAGAGGCGATGTGTTGCAGTTAGCGGTGTGTTGGAGTTGGCGGTGTGTTGGAGTTGGCGGTGTGTTGGAGTTGGCGGTGTGTTGGAGTTGGCGGTGTGTTGGAGTTGGCGGTGTGTTGGAGTTGGCGGTGTGCTGGAGTTGGCGGTGTGCTGGAGTTGGCAGTGTGCTGGACTATTAGGACAGCCACCGTCTCAGTACGACTCCGAGACCGAGGTTGGGATCGAATCCTAAGCGCATTGTAAAACGCACTTTTTAAAAATAGCCAATGTTCCCGCATCCACTACCATAGCGGTCATGGTAAACGCTACAGATCACGGCTCATTCTACAACAAGACTCGGATTGAAACCAGACACACCAAGACTGAGACAAGTCCTGCTGAGACTGAGCATGTCCTAATATGGACACCGTTTTGATAGATATCACACTACCAGGTTAATGAAGCGATTGTATCCAACAGCTTGCCGATGTTTCCCCAAACAGAGTCTATTAACTAGGTATCGTTTAAATTGGGTTTTCCCCTCCAGACTTAGTCCTGTCTAACAGTGTGTGACCGGCCAAATGGGTCTGCCAGCTGTTCACCGCTCTTATCCTCAGGCTATTGGTGGGTTTGGGTCAGTACAACGTGTGTGTGTTGATGCATGACATATCAAACGTAGTGGTCTTTGATGTAAATGTTGATGTGTTTTTCTGTTTATCTTTCCAGCCCTTGTGTGTCATAACATGAGGGATTACGTTGTCTTGTCATTAACTATCATAGTGTGGGTCATGCTAACCTGAACTCTCTTAGTGTGGGCCATGCTAAACTGAACTTTCTTAGTGTGGGCCATGCTAAACTGAACTCTCTTAGTGTGGGCCATGCTAAACTGAACTCTCTTAGTGTGGGCCATGCTAAACTGAACTCTCTTAGTGTGGGCCACGTTAAACGGAACTCTCTTAGTGTGGGCCATGCTAAACTGAACTCTCTTAGTGTGGGCCATGCTAAACTGAACTCTCTTAGTGTGGGCCATGCTAAACTGAACTCTCTTAGTGTGGGCCATGCTAAACTGAACTCTCTTAGTGTGGGTCATGCTAACCTGAACTCTCTTAGTGTGGGCCATGCTAAACTGAACTCTCTTAGTGTGGGCCATGCTAAACTGAACTCTCTTAGTGTGGGCCATGCTAAACTGAACTCTCTTAGTGTGGGCCACGCTAAACTGAGTAGACGGTTGGCCATCTGATTCCTATCTTCACTTAACACTGTTAATATCCACACATGCATGATCCCTTTGTCCTGGTGGGATATGGAAGCTAAGCCAGCAATGCGTTGGCTAAGGGCATCGTTGTGGCATCCATACATACTCACCTGATCTCTCTCTCTCTCTCTCTCCCCAGGTACTGAAGAGGCCTCCCCTCCCTGGGATATTGACAGAGATGGATAGCCAATGACTCCATTGGCTCCGTCTTGGGACAACATGGGCACCACATCTTCCATTTTACCCAGCCTGCAGTAATGAAACAATGGGGTGCCTCTCGATACGGGCGCTCCCCTCAACCGCAAGGTCCTTTACATAGAGTAGAGAGAACCCACACACTCACACACACACGCGCACGCACGCACACTCACAGTAACACACACACACACACACACACTCACAGTAACACACACTCACAGTAACACACACACAGTAACGCACACGCACACGCACACGCACACGCACACTCACAGTAACACGCACACACACAGTAACACGCACACACACTCACAGTAACACACACGCACAGTAACTCACACACACACTCACAGTAACACACACACACACACACAGTAACACACACACACACACAGTAACACACACACACACACACACACACACAGTAACACACACACACACAGTAACACACACACACACACAGTAACACACACACACACAGTAACACACAGACACACACACACACAGTAACACACACACACACACATACACACACACACACACACACCGAAGCCATGCAGGGAAAGCATGCGGGGGGGGGGGGGTAACAAGAAGTGTCCTTCCGGTCACATTGAGAATTTACACCAGATGGTTCTACATTTATTGAATGAAAAAGGAAACCGCACACTGCTCTTGATAGTATCACTGATCTTTAATAGGCTTTACGTATCGTATCGGTTCTACATGTATTACCATGGAGAGTAGGAGATGAACCGTGAGTTAAATCATCAGATGAGCTGTAACTCACATTATATCATTAGATGAACTATGAGTTATAACTCACATTATATCATTAGATGAACTATGAGCTGTAACTCACATGATATCATTAGATGAACTATGAGTTCTAACTCACATTATATCATTAGATGAGCTATAACTCACATGATATCATTAGATGAACTATGAGTTATAACTCACATATCATTAGATGAACTATGAGTTGTAACTCACATGATATCATTAGATGAACTATGAGTTCTAACTCACATTATATCATTAGATTAACGTGTAAGTGCATCAAGACACATAGGGTACGTTCCAAATTTCAACCTACACCCTATTCCCTACATAGTGCACTACTTTAGACCAGAGCCCTATTCCCTATATAGTGGTACTACTTTAGACCAGAGCCCTAGTCCCTATATAGTGCACTACTTTAGACCAGAGCCCTATTCCCTATATAGAGCACTACATTAGACCAGGGCCCTATTCCCTATATAGTGGCACTACTTTAGACCAGAGCCCTATTCCCTACATAGTGCACTACTTTAGACCAGAGCCCATATGGGTCAAAAGTTGTCCACTACATAGAGATGTCGCCATGGAATCAAGTAGAGTTAGAGGTCAATTAGCCAATCACGTATCCATCCTCAATCATCCTTGGCATGTAGAAGAGCCAATTGCTTTACTTACTTAGCTTGACGTTGTGACTGTATCCTAGACAATCCCCAGGGACAATAAAACACAGCGATTCAATGTTTCAGTGTCGGCTGTATATAAATCCCCCTCCACCGTCTGAGGTATAATCTATTCAGCAATAGATCATATGGACCGTAATGCTCTCACAAGAAAACAATGTGTTATCCCATTACCATAAAACACAGGTAGCGTTGAGACAACACAATTAATGATACACCTGTTTGGTCTGTGTGAAATAGGGGTTTCAAAACGAGATGGGGGACCGCATATCCCAAATCACACCCTATTCTGTATTTTAGTGCACTACATTTGACCCTGGGCAACACTAGTGCACTATTCGGGGAATAAGGGATTTGGGACACAGGCCAACGAGATGGTTATTATACATGATTATAAGCAGTGTATGAATCAGGTGGCCTTGTAGACCGTTGGCTTTCACTTAAATATGCTGAGTCGACTATAACTGGACTGTCCATTTAGAGGGTAGTGTGCATTACGGAGAGGTTAAATGACTAGACCGTTGGCTTTAACTTAAATATGCTGAGTCAACTATAACTGGACTGTCCATTTAGAGGGTAGAGTGCATTACGGAGAGGTTCAATGACTAGACCGTTGGCTTTAACTTAAATATGCTGAGTTGTCTATAATTGACTGTCCAGTTAGAGGGTAGAGTGCATTACGGAGAGGTTCAGTGACTAGACAGTGAGGAAGTGTTAAAGGAGGAGAAGCATTCATCTCTCAGAAAACAACATGGCAACGCTAGCTATTTCATTACCATGTTTAAATACAGGGTGTCGGCTCGCAACGAGATTCGGAATTACGCAAAGTTGTAGAAAAGTTTTTTCAGCACACCTGAAATCTAAAGAGCCAACTTAATAGAAAGGTTACTATTTACACCTGGGGATGTGACTCTTTCAACAGAGTTTGTCCTATAGTGGTCAGCACAGCCGACTACAGATCCAGACACTGTCCTCATCATCAGGGTAACCAATCCCTGGTTCAGTTCACTTATGATTCTTCATGTTCTGAATCGTTCAGTGGGGTCTTTCTCTGACATATCATTAACATTACAGTCAAAAAGTTGGATTTCGTAAACCGAATACATCCAATAATAAGCACCGAGCTCAGTTGACATGGTGATGCAGCTTTATCTACAAAACCTTTGAGGATTTTTACATTTTTGTGGTCGAACATCTTCCAAGTTGTTTACGTGCTTTGCAAAAAATAGAAAAATTAGCATGACGCGAGCAGAATTTAAAAGTAAGCATTTGAAAATCTTTGAAAATGAAAAGCTTGTGGTGACATTTCACAGAGATACACTTGTTTTTTGTGAGGTCTTTGTAAAAAAAAACAACAACAAAAACTTCATATTATTTTGAACACTGTATAGTAGAATCTGAAACTACAACATGTCGTCATCTCTCTCACCTCTCCGCTGTTTAATGTCCTCCGGATTGGAGAAGAAAGAAGACGAGATCAACGTCCTGTCAGGAAGCATTCATTCTCTCACAGCGTCCTCTCCTAGCTGATGAGATGCTATTTTCCTGATTTATTAACACTTTAAGACTCGATTGATTTAGTCACCCTAATTTTGACCTACAAGGGGAAAACAATTACAATACGTTTTGAACGGATTATGACAGAGAACAGTTGAATTTTTTATTATTATTATAATTTTATTTATCTCTGTAACACTACTAGTCATAATAGCAATTTCATGAAGTTAGCTTTAGCTAGCCCAGATAGGTTCCCAATCTCCAAAACCTCATAACTAGCTACCAATGAAGTTAGCTTTAGCTAGCCCAGATAGGTTCCCAATCTCCAAAACCTCATAACTAGCTACCAATGAAGTTAGCTTTAGCTAGCCCAGATAGGTCCCCAATCTCCAAAACCTCATAACTAGCTACCAATGAAGTTAGCTTTAGCTAGCCCAGATAGGTCCCCAATCTCCCAACCTTATAACTAGCTACCAATGAAGTTAGCTTTAGCTAGCCCAGATAGGTTCCCAATCTCCAAAACCTCATAACTAGCTACCAATGAAGTTAGCTTTAGCTAGCCCAGATAGGTCCCCAATCTCCCAACCTCATAACTAGCTACCAATGAAGTTAGCTTTAGCTAGCCCAGATAGGTCCCCAATCTCCCAACCTCATAACTAGTCCCCAATCTCCCAAAACCTCATAACTAGCTACCAATGAAGTTAGCTTTAGCTAGCCCAGATAGGTTCCCAATCTCCCAACCTCATAACTAGCTACCAAGAAGAGATTTCAGGCTATCAAGTTAGAGTAGCTAGCTTGTCTAATTATCTTATCTATCCTGCTGGCAAGGTTGGTTTGACTTCAGAAAATCAAGCAATAACTAAATGTGCTGAATAAGACTCACATTCCTTTCAATGTATTATCCAGATGTTAGCAGAGATGCAGAGAAACACCAGTCAGGAGGATACAGACAGCTCCAGAGGAATGCTTAGATGTTAGCAGAGATGCAGAGAAACACCAGTCAGGAGGATACAGACAGCTCCAGAGGAATGCTTAGATGTTAGCAGAGATGCAGAGAAACACCAGTCAGGAGGATACAGACAGCTCCAGAGGAATGCTTAGATGTTAGCAGAGATGCAGAGAAACGCCAGTCAGGAGGATACAGACAGCTCCAGAGGAATGCTTAGATGTTAGCAGAGATGCAGAGAAACGCCAGTCAGGAGGATACAGACAGCTCCAGAGGAATGCTTAGATGTGCAGAAAAATAGACCGGTTTATGACACGGCATTAAGAATAATGATTACGGCTCTGGAATGCAATCCCAGCCATCTTCAAAATTGTATTTTTATTTTTTATTTCACCTTTATTTAACCAGGTAGGCTAGTTGAGAACAAGTTCTCATTTGCAACTGCGACCTGGCCAAGATAAAGCATAGCAGTGTGAACAGACAACACAGAGTTACACATGGAGTAAACAATTAACAAGTTAATAACACAGTAGAAAAAAAAAGAGAGTCTATATACGTACTTTGTGCCCCCTTTCAGTCAGGCACTAACACAGAGACAGTCAGGCTCTAACACAGATACAGTCAGGCACTAACACAGAGACAGTCAGGCTCTAACACAGAGACAGTCAGGCACTAACACAGAGACAGTCAGGCTCTAACACAGATACAGACAGGTACTAACACAGAGACAGACAGGTACTAACACAGAGACAGTCAGGCACTAACACAGAGACAGTCAGGCTCTAACACAGAGACAGTCAGGCACTAACACAGAGACAGTCAGGCTCTAACACAGAGACAGACAGGCACTAACACAGACAGGTACTAACACAGAGACAGACAAGCACTAACACAGAGACAGACAGGCACTAACACAGAGACAGACAGGTACTAACACAGAGACAGACGGGCACTAACGTAGAGACAGACAGGTACTAACACAGAGACAGACAGGCACTAACACAGAGACAGACAGGCACTAACACAGACAGGTACTAACACAGAGACAGACAAGCACTAACACAGAGACAGACAGGCACTAACACAGAGACAGACAGGTACTAACACAGAGACAGACAGGCACTAACACAGAGACAGACAGGCACTAACACAGAGACAGACAGGCACTAACACAGAGACAGACAGGCACTAACACAGAGACAGACAGGCACTAACACAGAGACAGACAGACACTAACACAGAAACAGACAGGCACTAACACAGAGACAGACAGGTACTAACACAGAGACAGACGGGCACTAACGTGGAGACAGATACTAACACAGAGACATACAGGCACTAACACAGAGACAGACAGGCACTAACACAGAGACAGACAGGCACTAACACAGAGACAGACAGGCACTAACACAGAGACAGACAGGCACTAACACAGAGACAGACAGGCACTAACACAGAGACAGACAGGCACTAACACAGAGACAGACAGGCACTGACACAGAGACAGACAGGCACTGACACAGAGACAGACAGGCACTAACAGAGACAGACAGGCACTAACACAGAGACAGACAGGCACTAACACAGAGACAGACAGGCACTAACACAGAGACAGACAGGCACTAACACAGAGACAGACAGGCACTAACACAGAGACAGACAGGCACTAACACAGAGACAGACAGGCACTAACACAGAGACAGACAGGCACTAACACAGAGACAGACAGACACTAACACAGAGACAGACAGGCACTAACACAGAGACAAACAGGCCCTAACACAGAGACAGTCAGGCACTAACACATAGACAGACAGATGGTGTTTATATGACCAGGAGAGAGACTAGAGACCAGTCTGTGGTGATTTATGACCAGGAGAGAGACCAGTCTGTGGTGTTTATATGACCAGGAGAGAGATCAGCCGTAGTTATATATGACCAGGAGAGAGACCAGTCTGTGGTGTTTATATGACCAGGAGAGAGATCAGCCTGTAGTTATATATGACCAGGAGAGAGACCAGTCTGTGGTCATATAAGACCAGGAGAGAGACCAGTCTGTGGTCATATAAGACCAGGAGAGAGACCAGTCTGTGGTGTTTATATGACCAGGAGAGAGATCAGCCTGTAGTTATATATGACCAGGAGAGAGACCAGTCTGTGGTGATATATGACCAGGTGAGAGACCAGTCTGTGGTCATATAAGACCAGGAGAGAGACCAGTCTGTGGTGTTTATATGACCAGGAGAGAGACTAGAGACCAGTCTGTGGTGATATATGACCAGGAGAGAGACTAGAGACCAGTCTGTGGTGTTTATATGAAAGTTTAGAGGGACGGCCAGGTCTTGGTAGATTTGCAGTGGTCTGATACTCCTTCCATTTCAATATTATCGCTTGCACAGTGCTCCTTGGGATGTTTAAAGCTTGGGAAATCTTTTTGTATCCAAATCCAGCTTTAAACTTCTTCACAACAGTATCTCGGACCTACCTGGTGTGTTCCTTGTTCTTCATGATGCTCTCTGCGCTTTTAACGGACCTCTGAGACTATCACAGTGCAGGTGCATTTATACAGAGACTTGATTACACACAGGTGGATTGTATTTATCATCATTAGTCATTTAGGTCAACATTGGATCATTCAGAGATCCTCACGGAACTTCTGGAGAGAGTTTGCTGCACTGAAAGTAAAGGGGCTGAATAATTTTGCACGCCCAATTTTTCAGTTTTTGATTTGTTAAAAAAGTTTGAAATATCCAATAAATGTCGTTCCACTTCATGATTGTGTCCCACTTGTTGTTGATTCTTCACAAAAAAAATATATCTTATATCTTTATGTTTGAAGCCTGAAATGTGGCAAAAGGTCGCAAAGTTCAAGGGGGCCGAATACTTTCGCAAGGCACTGTATATATGACCAGGAGAGAGACCAGTCTGTGGTGTTTATATGACCAGGAGAGAGACCAGTTTTTGGTGATATATAACTAAAGATACAGGAGCCCTAGTTGTCTGCTCATCTGTCATGAATGACCTTGTCTCAAACGACTGGCTCTGTTCAGTGTGACAGAGAGAGAGAGAGAGTATGTGTGAGTTTGTGTGTGTTTTCAGGCGAGAGATAGAGAGAGCCTCTCCTGGGTTGTGTCTCCTGGTCCGTGTCCTTGTCTTACCTGATTATTTAAGAGCACAAGGCTTTCACTACTGAACCAATCCAAGCCTGTCCCCAGGGAGATACAGACTATATCCCATAGGCCACCATGTTCCTATCTACTGAACTAGTCTTGACCAGGACCCATGGGCCACCATGTTCCTATCTACTGCACTAGTCTTGACCAGGACCCATAGGCCACCATGTTCCTATCTACTGAACTAGTCTTGACCAGGACCCATAGGCCACCATGTTCCTATCTACTGAACTAGTCTTGACCAGGACCCATGGGCCACCATGTTCCTATCTACTGAACTAGTCTTGACCAGGACCCATGGGCCACCATGTTCCTATCTACTGAACTAGTCTTGACCAGGACCCATAGGGCACCATGTTCCTATCTACTGAACTAGTCTTGACCAGGACCCATAGGACAACCATGTATCTCCTTGAGTGAAGAGAGATCCATCCGTAAACCTAACATAACAAGCCATTCTTCCAGCCAGTGGTTAAATGCTACATGAATCAATATGCTTTGATGGATGGATGGATGGATGGAAGTGAGGTTTTTCCTCTCCAAAACAGCTGGGTGACTGAGTCAAAGAGGGAAGGGAAGAAGAGTGAACAAGATATCTCCAACTCATAGGTCCTATTTATATCAGATGGCTCCGTGCATCGCTATAGTGCCTTCCTGAGACATTGTAACATTTAACCCACTGGCTGGAATAATGGGTTCCCTTACAACAACAAAAACACGTCAAATTTGCAGTTTCACATGTAAAATAGCTGTTTTCACACGTTGAGCTTAAATTTCACACGTGAAAACATGTTTTTTATATTTTTTTACATGTATTATATTTAGAGTTCACATGTTAACACCACGTTCACATGTGAAGAGAATAACATGTTTTGATGTGTGGATTCACATGTTTCATGTGAAAATCAGATATGCAGTTTCACATACAGTATATAAAAAAACATTCACATGTTGAGTAATCACACTTTCACATGTGTAATTTGTAAGTTCACGTGTGAAAATCTATCATGTGGAAAAATCTAATTTGCAGGTTCAAATAGAAAATAATGTAAATAATAAATAGTGTTATTTTCCTCACGTGTTTTTTATTTTTATTTTTATTTATCCGTTATTTTACCAGGTGAGTTGACAGAGAACACGTTCTCATTTGCAGCAATGACCTGGGGAATAGTTACAGGGGAGAGGAGGGGGGATGAATGAGCCAATTGTAAACTGGGGATTATTAGGTGACCGTGATGGTTTGAGGGTCAGATTGGGAATTTAGCCAGGACACCGGGGTTAACACCCCTAACTCTTACGATAAGTGCCATGGGATCTTTAAAGGCCTCAGAGAGCCAGGACACCGGGGTTAACACCCCTACTCTTACGATAAGTGCCATGGGATCTTTAAAGACCTCAGAGAGCCAGGACACCGGGGTTAACACCCCTACTCTTACGATAAGTACCATGGGATCTTTAAAGGCCTCAGAGAGCCAGGACACTGGGGTTAACACCCCTACTCTTACGATAAGTGCCATGGGATCTTTAAAGACCTCAGAGAGCCAGGACACCGGGGTTAACACCCCTACTCTTACGATAAGTGCCATGGGATCTTTAATGACCTCAGAGAGTCAGGACACCGGGGTTAACACCCCTAACTCTTACGATAAGTGCCATGGGATCTTTAATGACCTCAGAGAGTCAGGACACCGGGGTTAACACCCCTAACTCTTACGATAAGTGCCATGGGATATTTAATGACCTCAGAGAGCCAGGACACCAGAGTTAACAACAAAAACTCTTACGATAAGTACCATGGGATCTTTAATGACCTCAGAGAGTCAGGACACCGGGGTTAACACCCCTAACTCTTACGATAAGTACCGTGGGATCTTTAATGACCTCAGAGAGTCAGGACACCGGGGTTAACACCCCTAACTCTGACGATAAGTGCCATGGGATCTTTAATGACCTCAGAGAGTCAGGACACCAGGGTTAACACCCCTAACTTTTACGATAAGTGCCATGGGATCTTTAATGACCTCAGAGAGTCAGGACACCGGGGTTAACACCCCTAACTCTTTTGATAAGTGCCATGGGATCTTTAATGACCTCAGAGAGTCAGGACACCGGGGTTAACACCCCTAACTCTGACGATAAGTGCCATGGGATCTTTAATGACCTCAGAGAGTCAGGACACCGGGGTTAACACCCCTAACTCTGACGATAAGTGCCATGGGATCTTTAATGACCTCAGAGAGTCAGGACACCGGGGTTAACACCCCTAACTCTTACGATAAGTGCCATGGGATCTTTAAAGATCTCAGAGAGCCAGGACACCGGGGTTAACACCCCTAACTCTTACGATAAGTGCCATGGGATCTTTAATGACCTCAGAGAGCCAGGACACCGGGGATAACACCCCTAACTCTTACGATAAGTGCCATGGGATCTTTAAAGACCTCAGAGAGTCAGGACACCGGGGTTAATACCCCTAACTCTTACGATAAGTGCCATGGGATCTTTAATGACCTCAGAGAGTCAGGACACCGGGGTTAATACCCCTAACTCTTACGATAAGTGCCATGGGATCTTTAATGACCTCAGAGAGCCAGGACACCAGGGTTAACACCCCTAACTCTTACGATAAGTACCATGGGATCTTTAAAGACCTCAGAGAGCCAGGACACTGGGGTTAACACCCCTAACTCTTACGATAAGTACCGTGGGATCTTTAATGACCTCAGAGAGTCAGGACACCGGGGTTAACACCCCTAACTCTGACGATAAGTACCATGGGATCTTTAATGACCTCAGAGAGTCAGGACACCGGGGTTAACACCCCTAACTCTGACAATAAGTACCATGGGATCTTTAAAGACCTCAGAGAGCCAGGACACCGGGGTTAACACCCCTAACTCTTACGATAAGTGCCATGGGATCTTTAATGACCTCAGAGAGTCAGGACACCGGGGTTAACACCCCTAACTCTGACGATAAGTGCCATGGGATCTTTAATGACCTCAGAGAGTCAGGACACCGGGGTTAACACCCCTAACTCTGACGATAAGTGCCATGGGATCTTTAATGACCTCAGAGAGTCAGGACACCGGGGTTAACACCCCTAACTCTTACGATAAGTGCCATGGGATCTTTAAAGATCTCAGAGAGCCAGGACACCGGGGTTAACACCCCTAACTCTTACGATAAGTGCCATGGGATCTTTAATGACCTCAGAGAGCCAGGACACCGGGGATAACACCCCTAACTCTTACGATAAGTGCCATGGGATCTTTAAAGACCTCAGAGAGTCAGGACACCGGGGTTAATACCCCTAACTCTTACGATAAGTGCCATGGGATCTTTAATGACCTCAGAGAGCCAGGACACCAGGGTTAACACCCCTAACTCTTACGATAAGTACCATGGGATCTTTAAAGACCTCAGAGAGCCAGGACACTGGGGTTAACACCCCTAACTCTTACGATAAGTACCGTGGGATCTTTAATGACCTCAGAGAGTCAGGACACCGGGGTTAACACCCCTAACTCTGACGATAAGTACCATGGGATCTTTAATGACCTCAGAGAGTCAGGACACCGGGGTTAACACCCCTAACTCTGACAATAAGTACCATGGGATCTTTAAAGACCTCAGAGAGCCAGGACACCGGGGTTAACACCCCTAACTCTTACGATAAGTGCCATGGGATCTTTAATGACCTCAGAGAGCCAGGACACCGGGGTTAACACCCCTAACTCTTACGATAAGTACCATGGGATCTTTAATGACCTCAGAGAGTCAGGACACCGGGGTTAACACCCTTAACTCTGACGATAAGTACCATGGGATCTTTAAAGACCTCAGAGAGTCAGGACACCGGGGTTAACACCCCTAACTCTTACGATAAGTACCATGGGATCTTTAAAGAGAGTGAAAATAGGGTGTTAAACATGCTGCAGCAGCAGTGTTTCCTCCGTTGGAATTAGGGTGAACACATCTAAGAAGTCCAAATGCAGGACAAGGGAATGATTTCGCTAGACATTCGCTGAACAGTGGACAGAATGTTTTTTTGGAGAAGGGTGGACAGGTTAATGGATCACGTTGTAAAATGGTAGTTCTGCTGTATGAAGGTCACTGCCTGTTTTAAGGGGAAATCTGCAGTAGCTACGTAAATCCATTTTTGGACATTTCATTTAGTAATATGTACCCCATTGATTCTTAAATAATTATGACTTATAAGTGTCTCATGTACTTCAGTTCAACTGTCGTACTCTATCAGAACTCTATCAGAACTCTATCAGAACTCCATCAGAACTCTATCAGAACTCTATCAGAACTCTATCAGAACTCTATCAGAACTCCATCAGAACTCTATCAGAACTCCATCAGAACTCTATCAGAACTCTATCAGAACTCTATCAGAACTCCATCAGAACTCTATCAGAACTCCATCAGAACTCTATCAGAACTCTATCAGAACTCTATCAGAACTCCATCAGAACCTAAAATATAAAGCTTGTTTCACTCCAATGTTTGTAAACAAAGTCAATGTAAACGACCGTTGTATGGTTTAAAACTATGATGCTGACGTAACGGCGGGTCAGGCCTTGCATCCGTAGTGTAGTCTGTGGGTTTGAGAGTGGTTGTATTTCCCCTCATATTTCTTACTGAAACTGTGGCGGGGAAATCACTTTGTTACTCTTGCGACGAGCAATCCCGGATCCGGGAGCGTAATCATAGCCTCAAACGAATTTGCATGACGCAGCGGACATCGCAAATTAAATTAAATGAAATAAATATATTGAAACACAAGCTTAGCCTTTTGTTAACAACACTGTCATCTCAGATTTTCAAAATATGCGTTACAGCCAACGCTAGACAATCATTTGTGTAAGTTTATCATGGCATAATGCTATGCTAGGCTCTGCTGGCAGCAGGCAACATTTTCACGAAAATAAGAAAAGCAACCAAATTAAATCATTTACCTTTGAAGAACTTTGGATGTTTTCACTCAGGAGACTCCCAGTTAGATAGCAAATGTTCCTTTTTTCCAAAAATATTATTTTTGTAGGCGAAATAGCTCCCACAGTTTGTTCATCCTGCTTGGCTGAGAAATCGACCGGAAAATGTTTCAATTGAGGATTTGACTCTTTAAACCCTTTTAATAAATCAAATCAAATCACATTTTATTGGTCAAATACACGTGGTTAGCAGATGTTATTGGTCACATACACGTGGTTAGCAGATGTTATTGGTCACATACACGTGGTTAGCAGATGTTATTGGTCACATAAACGTGGTTAGCAGATGTTATTGGTCACATAAACGTGGTTAGCAGATGTTATTGGTCAAATACACGTGGTTAGCAGATGTTATTGGTCAAATACACGTGGTTAGCAGATGTTATTGGTCACATACACGTGGTTAGCAGATGTTATTGGTCACATACACGTGGTTAGCAGATGTTATTGGTCACATACACGTGGTTAGCAGATGTTATTGGTCACATACACGTGGTTAGCAGATGTTATTGGTCAAATACACGTGGTTAGCAGATGTTATTGGTCACATACACGTGGTTAGCAGATGTTATTGGTCACATACACATGGTTAGCAGATGTTATTGGTCAAATACACATGGTTAGCAGATGTTATTGGTCAAATACAGGTGATTAGCAGATGTTATTGCGGTGTAGCGAAGAGCTTGTGCTTCTAGCTCCGACAGTGCAATAATATCTAACAAGTAATATCTAACAAATTACACAACATATATCCAAAAAACACAAATCTCAGTAGGAAAGAATTAAGACTATATACAGTACATTTGGACGAGCGATGTCAGAGCGGAACGGCCTCAGATACCATAGAATAGTATGGAAAACAGTATATACACATGAGATGAGTAATGCCAGATACAGGAGAATAGTATAGAAAACAGTACATACATACTGTATGAGATGAGTAATGCCAGATATGTAAACATCATTAAGAGAACGAGATACCGTTGACTAGTATAGAAAACAGTACATACATACTGTATGAGATGAGTAATGCCAGATACAGGTATGTAAATATTATTAAGAGAACGAGATACCGTTGACTAGTATAGAAAACAGTATATACATACTGCATGAGATGAGTAATGCCAGGTATGTAAACATCATTAAGAGAACGAGATACCGTTGACTAGTATAGAAAACAGTATATACATACTGTATGAGATGAGTAATGCCAGGTATGTAAACATCATTAAGAGAACGAGATACCGTTGACTAGTATAGAAAACAGTACATACATACTGTATGAGATGAGTAATGCCAGGTATGTAAATATTATTAAGAGAACGAGATACCGTTGACTAGTATAGAAAACAGTACATACATACTGTATGAGATGAGTAATGCCAGGTATGTAAACATCATTAAGAGAACGAGATACCGTTGACTAGTATAGAAAACAGTATATACATACTGTATGAGATGAGTAATGCCAGGTATGTAAATATTACTAAGAGAACGAGATACCGTTGACTAGTATAGAAAACAGTACATACATACTGTATGAGATGAGTAATGCCAGATATGTAAATATTATTAAGAGAACGAGATACCGTTGACTAGTATAGAAAACAGTACATACATACTGTATGAGATGAGTAATGCCAGATACAGGTATGTAAATATTATTAAGAGAACGAGATACCGTTGACTAGTATATAAAACAGTATATACATACTGTATGAGATGAGTAATGCCAGATATGTAGACATTATTAAGAGAACGAGATATCGTTGACTAGTATTGAAAACAGTACATACATACTGTATGAGATGAGTAATGCCAGGTATGTAAATGTTATTAAAGTAGCTGGTTTTCCATTCCTTAAAGTGGCCAGTGATTCCTAGTCTATTCCTACAGGCAGCAGCCTCTAATGTGCTAGTGATGGCTGTTTAACAGTCTGATGGCCTTGAGATAGAAGCTGTTTTTCAGTCTCTCGGTCGCAGCTTTGATGCACCTGTACTGACCTCGCCTTCTGGATGAAAGCGTGGTGAACAGGCAGGGGCTCGGGTGGTTGATGTCCTTGATGATCTTTTTGGCCCTCCTGTGACATCGGTTGCTGTATCCTTGTCCTGGAGGGTGGGTAGTTTGCCCCCGGTAATGGGGTTGGGCAGACCGCACCACCCTCTGGAGAGCCTTGCGGTTTGCGGGCGGTGCAGTTGCCATACCAGGCTGTGATTCAGCCCGACAGGATGCTTTCAATTGTCCATCTGTAAAAAATGTGTGAGGGTTTTAGGTGACAAGACACATTTCTTTAGCCTCCTGAGGTTGAGTGTATTATATGGTGTAATCCTCCAGTGAATGAGTTACTTTTGTGACATTCATATCAAGCAAAACTTCTGAAGTCGAGAACAAAATTCTTATACTATTGCAAAAAAAAAAAGAATGATATTGAAATGCAAAACATAATCCCGAAAGTGTTAATATCAAAATAAAATATTTCAAGGACATCATTTTCAAAAATGCGAGAACAAATCAATTGTAAAACGGATGCAACTTTTTTTTTTGTTCAGTTTTAAAATAATTATGATAACACAATTAAATAAAACTTCCCCATCTTTCCTGCAGGTTTCCCTGGTTTCTTTGGTTGTGGCCTCTGATTGGTTGAGGGACGACATGACGTAAGACAATGTTACCTTGGCCTTTGCTTTTGCTGCCTTTTTTTTCCCAGTTGTAAGTTTTGGCATATTCATTCATTCATTCATTCATTCATTCATTCATTCATTCATTCATTCATTCCAGCAACAAAGCACCCTGCATCCCACTGCTTTGCATGGCCTCTGAAGCTAAAGCAGGGCCTGTCCTGGTCGGTCCCTGGATGGGAGACCAGATGTAGCGGAAGTGGTAGAAAATAAACATGTGGGAAAATATTTATTTGGTAGAAAATTTCACATGAGGGAAAAACATGAAAAATCAAGATGTGAAACACAATGTTATCATTGTGTCTTTCCCCAGGCCCCATGAGCAGAGGTTACCCTTACAAAACATAGAGGGAAAACATGAAAAATTAAGATGTGAAACACAATGTTATCATTGTGTCTTTCCCCGGGCCCCATGAACAGGGGTTAGTTACCCTTACAAAACATAGAGGGGGAAAAAACCTGCTCATTGAGCCTAGGGCCAGAACATGAGAACAGGGCCTCCCTGGAAAACACTTGGTCAAATGTAACTTGTACAGTGTTCCACTTCAACGGCTGGAGGTGCTCATCTCCCCATCCTTCTTAAACCACAGACAGAAAATACAACAACAACAAACAAAAATAATAATGAAAAATTGTCTGTGGAAAATTCCATCAGTTTTAACAGTTTGTAAAGGAAATAAACGAGACAAAAATGTTTCTGAGAAGATTTCAGTTCGGCGTTGGGATGCATATTTAATGTGGTTGAAATACTGTCAGTTTTTATGACGCTGATAAAGATGGCACCTCTACGGACGATATCTAACTGCTCATTCACATTCTGTCAAGATGCGGAAAGAAATATTTCTCCTTTTACTGCAAGAAATGTTTAATTCTGCAGGTGTTAATATATAAAGGCTCTGTGAGAGGTTATAGACCTACAGTCAGTGTCCAGATTTCAGTTTCCATTTAACCCATCTGAACAGTAGGCTACACGTCTGTGGCGCCTTGGGGTACAGTGGGGTTTTACTGCCTTGCTCAGGGGCAGAACGACAGATTTTTACCTTGTCAGCTCGGAGATTCAATCCAATCCAAGTTTCAATCTTTCGGTTACTGGTCCAACAGAAGTATTTCTGTCTGTAATAAAGCCCCTTTGTGGGCTCATTCTGATTGGCTGGGCCTGCCTCAAAACTCATTCTGATTGGCTGGGCCTGGCTCCCCAGAGGATGGGCCTGGCTCCCAATTGAGTGTGTCTATGCCCTCCCAGGCCCACCCATGGCTGTGCCCCTGCCCAGTCATGTGAAATCCATAGACCAGGGCCTAATTTATTTATTTCAATTGACTGATTTCTTTATGTGAACTGTAACTCAGTAAAATCGTTAAAATTGTTGCAAGTTGCGTTTATATTTTTGTTCAGAATATAATGGAAACCAGCAGCTCTATCGGAGACCACGACATGGTGGTGCTCGTTTTCAGGTAGACTGGTCTATTATACTATTCCTAACCCTATCCCTAACCCTAACCCTAAACCAGGAGCTCTATCGGAGACCACGACATGGTGGTGCTCGTTTTCAGGTAGACTGGTCTATTATACTAACCCTAACCCTAACCCTAACCCTAAACCAGCAGCTCTATCGGAGACCACGACATGGTGGTGCTCGTTTTCAGGTAGACTGGTCTATTATACTATTCCTAACCCTAACCCTAACCCTAACCCTAACCCTAAACCAGCAGCTCTATCGGAGACCACGACATGGTGGTGCTCGTTTTCAGGTAGACTGGTCTATTATACTAACCCTAACCCTAACCCTAACCCTAAACCAGCAGCTCTATCGGAGACCACGACATGGTGGTGCTCGTTTTCAGGTAGACTGGTCTATTATACTAACCCTAACCCTAACCCTAACCCTAACCCTAAACCAGCAGCTCTATCGGAGACCACGACATGGTGGTGCTCGTTTTCAGGTAGACTGGTCTATTATACTAACCCTAACCCTAACCCTAAACCAGCAGCTCTATCGGAGACCACGACATGGTGGTGCTCGTTTTCAGGTATACTGGTCTATTATACTAACCCTAACCCTAACAATAACCCTAACCCTAACCCAGCAGCTCTATCGGAGACCACAACATGGTGGTGCTCGTTTTCAGGTAGACTGGTCTATTATACTAACCCTAACCCTAACCTGTTAATCCTAACCAATGGTATACTGTTATATTATACTAACCCTAACCTGTTAATCCTAACCCTAACCCCAACCTGTTAATCCTAACCCTAACCTGTTAATCCTAACCAATGGTATACTGGTTTATTATACTAACCCTAACCTGTTAATCCTAACCCTAACCCTAACCTGTTAATCCTAACCCTAACCCTAACCTGTTAATCCTAACCAATGGTAGACTGGTCTATTATACTAACCCTAACCTGTTAATCCTAACCAATGGTAGACGGGTCTATTATACTAACCCTAACCTGTTAGTCCTAACCAATGGTAGACGGGTCTATTATACTAACCCTAACCTGTTAATCCTAACCAATGGTAGACTGGTCTATTATACTAACCCTAACCTGTTAATCCTAACCAATGGTAGACTGGTCTATTATACTAACCCTAACCTGTTAATACTAACCCTAACCCTAACCTGTTAATCCTAACCCTACCCTAACCTGTTAATCCTAACCCTAACCCTAACCTGTTAATCCTAACCAATGGTATACTGGTCTATTATACTAACCCTAACCTGTTAATACTAACCCTAAACTGTTAATACTAACCCTAACCTGTTAATACTAACCAATGGTATACTGGTCTATTATACTAACCCTAACCTGTTAATACTAACCAATGGTAGACTGGTCTATTATACTAACCCTAACCTGTTAATCCTAACCAATGGTATACTGGTCTATTATACTAACCCTAACCTGTTAATACTAACCCTAACCCTAACCTGTTAATCCTAACCCTAACCCTAACCTGTTAATCCTAACCAATGCTATACTGGTCTATTAAACTAACCCTAACCTGTTAATCCTAACCCTAACCCTAACCTGTTAATCCTAACCCTAACCCTAACCTGTTAATCCTAACCAATTGTATACTGGTCTATTATACTAACCCTAACCTGTTAATCCTAACCCTAACCCTAACCTGTTAATCCTAACCCTAACCCTAACCTGTTAATCCTAACCAATGGTATACTGGTCTATTATACTAACCCTAACCTGTTAATCCTAACCAATGGTAGACTGATCTTTATACTAACCCTAACCTGTTAATACTAACCCTAACCCTAACCTGTTAATCCTAACCAATGGCATACTGGTCTATTATACTAACCCTAACCTGTTAATCCTAACCCTAACCTGTTAATCCTAACCCTAACCCTAACCTGTTAATCCTAACCCTAACCTGTTAATACTAACCCTAACCCTAACCTGTTAATCCTAACCAATGGCATACTGGTCTATTATACTAACCCTAACCTGTTAATCCTAAACCTAACCCTAACCTGTCAATCCTAACCAATGGCATACTGGTCTATTATACTAACCCTGACCTGTTAATCCTAACCAATGGTATACTGGTCTATTATACTAACCCTAACATGTTAATCCTAACCAATGGTATACTGGTCTATTATACTAACCCTAACATGTTAATCCTAACCCTAACCTGTTAATCCTAACCAATGGTAGACTGGTCAATTATACTAACCCTAACCCTAACCTGTTATTCCTAACCCTAACCTGTTAATCCTAACCAATAGTAGACTGGCCTATTATACTAACCCTAACCTGTTAATCCTAACCAATGGTAGACTGGTCTATTATACTAACCCTAACCTGTTAATACTAACCCTTACCCTAACCTGTTAATCCTAACCCTAACCCTAACCTGTTAATCCTAACCCTAACCCTAACCTGTTAATCCTAACCAATGGTATACTGGTCTATTACACTAACCCTAACCTGTATATCCTAACCCTAACCCTAACCTGTTAATCCTAACCAATGGTATACTGGTCTATCATACTAACCCTAACCTGTTAATACTAACCCTAAACCTAACCTGTTAATACTAACCCTAACCCTAACCTGTTAATCCTAACCAATGGCATACTGGTCTATTATACTAACCCCAACCTGTTAATCCTAACCCTAACCTGTTAATCCTAACCCTAACCTGTTAATCCTAACCCTAACCTGTTAATACTAACCCTAACCCTAACCTGTTAATCCTAACCAATGGCATACTGGTCTATTATACTAACCCTAACCTGTTAATCCTAACCCTAACCCTAACCTGTCAATCCTAACCAATGGCATACTGGTCTATTATACTAACCCTAACCTGTTAATCCTAACCCTAACCTGTTAACCCTAACCAATGGTATACTGGTCTATTATACTAACCCTAACCTGTTAATACTAACCCTAACCCTAACCTGTTAATCCTAACCCTAACCTGTTAATCCTAACCCTAACCTGTTAATCCTAACCCTAACCTGTTAATCCTAACCAATGGTATACTGGTCTATTATACTAACCCTAACCTGTTAATCCTAACCAATGGTAGACTGGTCAATTATACTAACCCTAACCCTAACCTGTTAATCCTAACCAATGGTAGAGTGATCTTTTATACTAACCCTAACCTGTTAATCCTAACCAATGGCATACTGATCTATTATACTAACCCTAACCTGTTAATCCTAACCCTAACCCTAACCTATTAATCCTAACCAATGGTATACTGGTCTATTATACTAACCCTAACCTGTTAATCCTAACCAATGGTATACTGATCTTTATACTAACCCTAACCTGTTAATCCTAACCAATGGTATACTGGTCTATTATACTAACCCTAACCTGTTAATCCTAACCAATGGTAGACTGGTCTATTATACTAACTCTAACCCTAACCTGTTAATCCTAACCAATGGTAGACTGGTCTATTATACTAACCCTAACTTGTTCATCCTAACCAATGGTAGACCGATCGGCAATATCAAACCATGTAAATCTTAGATGTCGTGGGACTACAGGGTTGTATAGGAGGAATATAGATATGGGACTACAGGGTTGTTGGGGTTGTATAGGAGGAATATAGATATGGGACTACAGGGTTGTACATGAGGAATATAGAAATGGGACTACAGGGTTGTATAGGAGGAATATAGATATGGGACTACAGGGTTGTATAGGAGGAATATAGAAATGGGACTACATGGTTGTATAGGAGGAATATAGATATGGGACTACAGGGTTGTATAGGAGGAATATAGCTATGTAGGGGTGGGAGGACCAAGCTCTGTAGGGGTGGGAGGACCAAGCTCTGTAGGGGTGGGAGGACCAAGCTCTGTAGGGGTGGGAGGACCAAGCTCTGTAGGGGTGGGAGGACTAAGCTCTGTAGGGGTGGGGGACCAAGCTCTGTAGGGGTGGGAGGACTAAGCTCTGTAGGGGTGGGAGGACTAAGCTCTGTAGGGGTGGGAGGACCAAGCTCTGTAGGGGTGGGGGACCAAGCTCTGTAGGGGTGGGAGGACTAAGCTCTGTAGGGGTGGGAGGACCAAGCTCTGTAGGGGTGGGGGACCAAGCTCTGTAGGGGTGGGAGGACCAAGCTCTGTAGGGGTGGGAGGACCAAGCTCTGTAGGGGTGGGAGGACCAAGCTCTGTAGGGGTGGGAGGACTAAGCTCTGTAGGGGTGGGAGGACCAAGCTCTGTAGGGGTGGGAGGACCAAGCTCTGTAGGGGTGGGAGGACCAAGCTCTGTAGGGGTGGGAGGACCAAGCTCTGTAGGGGTGGGAGGACCAAGCTCTGTAGGGGTGGGAGGACTAAGCTCTGTAGGGGTGGGAGGACTAAGCTCTGTAGGGGTGGGAGGACTAAGCTCTGTAGGGGTGGGGGACCAAGCTCTGTAGGGGTGGGGGGACCAAGCTCTGTAGGGGTGGGAGGACCAAGCTCTGTAGGGGTGGGAGGACTAAGCTCTGTAGGGGTGGGAGGACTAAGCTCTGTAGGGGTGGGGGACCAAGCTGTGTAGGGGTGGGAGGACTAAGCTCTGTAGGGGTGGGAGGACCAAGCTCTGTAGGGGTGGGAGGACCAAGCTCTGTAGGGGTGGGAGGACCAAGCTCTGTAGGGGTGGGGGACCAAGCTCTGTAGGGGTGGGAGGACTAAGCTCTGTAGGGGTGGGAGGACTAAGCTCTGTAGGGGTGGGAGGACTAAGCTCTGTAGGGGTGGGAGGACTAAGCTCTGTAGGGGTGGGAGGACCAAGCTCTGTAGGGGTGGGAGAACCAAGCTCTTCTCTGTCCTGGCATCCTAATGATGGAACCAGCTTCCCCCTGAAATAGGACAGAAGAGTCCCTGTCCATCTTCTGAAAACATCTGAACCCCCCCCCCCCCCCCCCCCCCCCCCCCCGTTATACATTCTCACCTCACTCCCCACCCCCCCACCCCCTAAAAAAATAAATAATCATAAAATATTCCTAAAACACTTTCTAGCTCTGACTTTGCTGATAGTTATTTTATTGAGAAAAAGCGTACTGACTCTGACTGTAATATGAGGTTGTCCCACCTAGCTATCTGGAGATGAATGTACTGACTATGACTGTGATATGAGGTTGTCCCACCTAGCTATCTGGAGATGAATGTACTGACTGTGATATGAGGTTGTCCCACCTAGCTATCTGGAGATGAATGTACTGACTATGACTGTGATATGAGGTTGTCCCACCTAGCTATCTGGAGATGAATGTACTGACTGTGACTGTGATATGAGGTTGTCCCACCTAGCTATCTGTAGATGAATGTACTGACTGTGATATAAGGTTGTCCCACCTAGCTAT
>NW_027258034.1:47500-167500 GCF_045791955.1 Oncorhynchus clarkii lewisi
AGTGAACAGGGAGTACAGGAGGGGGCTTAGCACGCACCCCTGAGGTGCCCCTGTGTTGAGGATCAGCGTGGCGGATGTGCTGTTACCTACCCTCACCATGTGGGGGCGGCCCATCAGGAAGTCCAGGATCCAGTAGCAGAGGGAGGTGTTTAGTCCCAGGGTCCTTAGCTTATTGATGAGCTTTGAGGGCATTATGGTGTTGAATGCTGAGCTGTAGTCAATGAATAGCATTCTCACATAGGTGTTCCTTTTGTCCAGGTGGAAAAGGGAACGTGGAGTGCAATAGAGATTGCATCGTCTGTGGATCTGTTGGGGTGGTATGCAAATTGAAGTGGGTCTAGGGTTTCTGGGATGATGGTGTTGATGAGAGCCATGACCAGCCTTTCAAAGCCCTTCATGGCTACAGATGTGAGTTCTACAGGTCGGTAGTCATTTAGGCAAGTTACCTTAGTGTTCTTGGGCACAGGGATTATGGTGGTCTGCTTGAAACATGTTGGTATTATAGACTCGGACAGGGAGAGGTTGAAAATGTCCGTGAAGACACTTGAAAGTTGGTCAGCGCATGCTCGCAGTACACGTCTTGGTAATCCACCTGGCCCTGCGGCCTTGTGAATGTTTACCTGTCCAAAGGTCTTACTCACATCAGCTGCGGAGAGTGATCACACAGTCTTCCCGGGTACAGCTGGTGCTCTCATGTATGTTTCAGTGTTATTTGCCTCGAAGCAAGCATAGAAGTAGTTTAGCTCGTCCGGTAGGCTCGTGTCACTGGGCAGCTATCGGTTGTGCTTCCCTTTTTAGTCTGTAATGGTTTGCAGGCCCTGCCACATCAGCATCAGAGTATGACTCGATCTTATTGACGCTTTGCCTGTTTAATGGTTCATCGGAGGGCATAGCGGGATTTCTTATAAGCTTCTGGGTTAGAGTCCCACTCCTTGAAAGCGGCAGCTCCAGCCTTTAGCTCAGTGCAGATGCTGCCTGTAATCCATGGTTTCTGGTTGGGGTATGTACAGAGGGCTAAATACACATAGTAATTATGAGGAGACGTAAACCAGGTGTGCATGGAAACCAGGTGTGCATGGAAAACAAGAGAAAACAAAAGAATAATGAAAGGTGGAGCGGCGATGGCTAGAAGACCAGTGACGTCGTCCGCCGAACGCTGCCCGAACAAGGAGAGGGACCGACTACGCCCTCCGGCCTCCCTTTCTCCGCCTCCTCTTCACGCAGGCCACTGGGGTCGGGGCCTGTTCCCCAGGAAGCCGTATATCCTCCGCCTCGGGCTCCTCAGAGTCGCGAAACAACAAAAAGGACTCTGCCAGTCCGTGGTGAGTAATCGCAGTCCTGATGTCTAGAAGTAATTTTTGGTCATAAGAGACGGTAGCGGCAACATTATGAACAAGAATAGTACAAAAAATAAGTTAAAAACAACGCAGATAAACAAACAAAAATACACAATCGGTTGGGGGCACCTAAAACGTCTGCCTTCTGCTCCGGCGCCATTTTAGGTCAGCGGGTTAGAGTTAGAAGGGTAACAGTCAGTGTATTCAGTTAGGCCGTGGTTCTATTCAGTTAGGCCGTGGTTCTATTCAGTTAGGCCGTGGTTCTATTCAGTTTGGCCGTGGTACTATTCAGTTAGGCTGGGGTTCTATTCAGTTAGGCCAGGGTTCTATTCAGTTAGGCCGTGGTTCTATTCAGTTAGGCCATTGTTCTATTCAGTTAGGCAGTGGTTCTATTCAGTTAGGCCGTGGTTCTATTCAGTTAGGCCGTGGTTCTATTCAGTTAGGCCGGGGTTCTATTCAGTTAGACCGTGTACCTAATTCAGTTAGGCCGTGGTTTATGTTGGAAGACTAGAGATGATTTAGAAGCCTTTCATCTGTCCTTTCCATTTGAACGTAGTCACTGGTTTCTTGAAAGGCAGAACGACTGTCAGGCGAGCTATTCTTCAATTCATCTACTCACCTACTTTCCTGTCAAGAGGGATATGCATCTTAATAAGCTATTCTATATTCTAGACCTATGTATAGAATTATTTTGTGTGGATGACCTTTGCTCCTCAGAGCGTGAAAGGAGTCAAAGTAAGTCGATGTTTAGAAATAGAATGACAAGGGAAATAAAATAAATGACTAAATATATATTATTTATTTTTAGAGAATGACTGTCTTGAAATAGGATCAGGCAATTAGTAAGTGCATTAACGTGTGTAATTATCTCTGAGGTAGAAAATTTCATGTATTTCAGACGGAGAAATGACATTGCTAACGACAGCACTCCACCACGATGGAGAATGAGAAAGGAAAATACGAGTGAATAATTGATACATAACGATGACATTTGTTCTCGTCTCATCATTTAGTTAAGCAATAAGAGCCGAGGAGGGTGTGGTATATGGCCAATATACCACGGCAAAGGGCTGTTGTAATGGCATTCTTCCTCCTCTTCTGAGGAGGAGTAGCGAGAAAGATCGGAGGACCAATGCGCAGCGTGGTAAGTGTCCATAACGTTTATTTAAAGACATAAACTGAACACTATGAAATACAAAACAATAAACGTGAACATGAACGAAAACCGAAACAGTACCGTGTGGCAACAAACACACACACGGAAACAAACACCCACCACTCAACAGTGAAACCCAGTCTTCACAGAAAAGTACCGTGTGGCAACAAACACACACACGGAAACAAACACCCACCACTCAACAGTGAAACCCAGTCTTCACAGTTCACACAATGTTCACCAGTCTTCACAGTTCACACAATGTTCACCAGTCTTCACAGTTCACACAATGTTCACCAGTCTTCACAGTTCACACAATGTTCACCAGTATGATTCTCAATCAGAGACAACTAACGACACCTGCCTCTGATTGAGAACCATACTAGGCTGAACTCAAAACCCCAAAATAGAAAAACAAACATAGACTGCCCACCCCAACTCACGCCCTGACCATACTAAATAAAGACAAAACAAAGGAAATAAAGGTCAGAACGTGACAGCTGTTCTTAGGCACGAAGCAACGCAGAGCCGTGGTATATTGGCCATATATCACAAACCCCCCGAGGAGCCTTATTGATGTTATGAACTGGTTACCAACCTAATTAGACCAGTAAAAATACATGTTTTGTCATACCAGTGGTATACGGTCTGATATACCGTGGCTTTCAGCCAATCAGCATTCAGGGCTCAAACCACCCAGTTGATAATGTATATTAGTGTTTCATTATCCTAGATTCATCCTGCTTTTCATCGTGTGTAGATCCCCTTCCATGTTACTGGTATGTCTAGTTTATTCACCCTGACAAACACTTAACTATTCAGGTTTGCAGCATTAGCATTTAGACTCTAGAGCAGGACTCTCTAACCCTGTTCTTGGAGAGCTACCGTCCTGTAGGTTTTTCCTCCAACCCTAATCTAGCGCAACTGATTCTAATAGTTAGCTGGTTGATATATTTAATCAGGTTAGTTACAGCTGGTGTTGGATTGAAAACCTACAGCAGGGTCTCTCTCCAGGAACAGGGTTGGAGTTAAAACCTACAGGAGGGTATCTCTCCAGGAACAGGGTTGGAGTTAAAACCTACAGGAGGGTATCTCTCCAGGAACAGGGTTGGAGTTAAAACCTAAAGGAGGGTATCTCTCCAGGAACAGGGTTGGAGTTAAAACCTACAGGAGGGTATCTCTCCAGGAACAGGGTTGGAGTTAAAACCTACAGCAGGGTATCTCTCCAGGAACAGGGTTGGAGTTAAAACCTAAAGGAGGGTATCTCTCCAGGAACAGGGTTGGAGTTAAAACCTACAGGAGGGTATCTCTCCAGGAACAGGGTTGGAGTTAAAACCTACAGCAGGGTATCTCTCCAGGAACAGGGTTGGAGTTAAAACCTAAAGGAGGGTAACTCTCCAGGAACAGGGTTGGAGTTAAAACCTACAGGAGGGTGTCTCTCCAGGAACAGGGTTGGAGTTAAAACCTACAGGAGGGTCTCTCTCCAGGAACAGGGTTGGAGTTAAAACCTACAGGAGGGTGTCTCTCCAGGAACAGGGTTGGAGTTAAAACCTACAGGAGGGTCTCTCTCCAGGAACAGGGTTGGAGTTAAAACCTACAGGAGGGTATCTCTCCAGGAACAGGGTTGGAGTTAAAACCTACAGCAGGGTATCTCTCCAGGAACAGGGTTGGAGTTAAAACCTAAAGGAGGGTATCTCTCCAGGAACAGGGTTGGAGTTAAAACCTACAGGAGGGTCTCTCTCCAGGAACAGGGTTGGAGTTAAAACCTACAGGAGGGTGTCTCTCCAGGAACAGGGTTGGATTGAAAACCTACAGCAGGGTATCTCTCCAGGAACAGGGTTGGAGTTAAAACCTACAGGAGGGTAGCTCTCCAGGAACAGGGTTGGAGTTAAAACCTACAGGAGGGTATCTCTCCAGGAACAGGGTTGGAGTTAAAACCTAAAGGAGGGTAACTCTCCAGGAACAGGGTTGGAGTTAAAACCTACAGGAGGGTAGCTCTCCAGGAACAGGGTTGGAGTTAAAACCTACAGGAGGGTAGCTCTCCAGGAACAGGGTTGGAGTTAAAACCTACAGGAGGGTAGCTCTCCAGGAACAGGGTTGGAGTTAAAACCTACAGGAGGGTAGCTCTCCAGGAACAGGGTTGGAGTTAAAACCTAAAGGAGGGTATCTCTCCAGGAACAGGGTTGGAGTTAAAACCTAAAGGAGGGTAACTCTCCAGGAACAGGGTTGGAGTTAAAACCTACAGGAGGGTCTCTCTCCAGGAACAGGGTTGGAGTTAAAACCTACAGGAGGGTGTCTCTCCAGGAACAGGGTTGGAGTTAAAACCTACAGGAGGGTGTCTCTCCAGGAACAGGGTTGGAGTTAAAACCTACAGGAGGGTAGCTCTCCAGGAACAGGGTTGGAGTTAAAACCTAAAGGAGGGTATCTGTCCAGGAACAGGGTAGGACAGCCCTGCTGTAGAGTATGTCTGTGTTGGTGGTAGTTTACCTACCCTTCTTCTTGTCTTGTCATTTATCAGGTGAAGACTTTAAAAAAATGTCTCCCTCGTTTCCTGACAAGATTTAAATGAAAGTGCATTCTAAAAGTTGACATTTAAACCTCGTAGGAGTTTCCTGGAGAGCTGATCAGGCATTTGTTTGGCCTCGGTGTCAGATTAGGAATCTTCAAATGATAACTAATTGCCGATATCTTCAGCCTTGCGGTTAAAATGTCATCCAGTCGTCACAGTTCACACAATGTTCACCAGACTTCACACTTCACACAATGTTCACCAGTCTTCACAGTTCACACAATGTTCACCAGTCTTCACAGTTCACACAATGTTCACCAGTCTTCACAGTTCACACAATGTCAACCAGACTTCACAGTTCACACAATGTTCACCAGTCTTCACAGTTCACACAATGTTCACCAGACTTCACAGTTCACACAATGTTCACCAGTCTTCACAGTTCACACAATGTCAACCAGTCTTCACAGTTCACACAATGTTCATCAGTCTTCACAGTTCACACAATGTTCACCAGTCTTCACAGTTCACACAATGTTCACCAGTCTTCACAGTTCACACAATGTTCACCAGACTTCACAGTTCACACAATGTTCACCAGTCTTCACAGTTCACACAATGTTCACCAGACTTCACAGTTCACACAATGTTCACCAGTCTTCACAGTTCACACAAAATCCGAAATGCAAATACGGTGGCAAAAAGGCAATGGGGAATTGTGTGTGTGTGTGTGTGTGTGTGTCTGTGTGTGTGTGTGTGTGTGTGGGGGGGGGGCTTCATTAAATGGTACCCGCAAAACACCAGTCTCGACAGTGAAGAGGCGACTCCTGGATGCTGGCCTTCTAGGCAGAGATGCAAAGAAAAAGCCATATCTCAGACTGGCCAATACAAAGAAAAGATGGACAGAGGAACACAGACACTGGACAGAAGAACTCTGCCTAGAAGGCCAGCATCCCTGAGTCGCCTCTTCACTGTTGACGTTGAGACTGGACAGAGGAACTCTGACTAGTAGGCCAGCATCCCGGAGTCGCCTCTTCACTGTTGACGTTGACACTGGACAGAAGAACTCTGCCTAGAAGGCCAGCATCCCTGAGTCGCCTCTTCACTGTTGACGTTGAGACTGGACAGAGGAACTCTGACTAGTAGGCCAGCATCCCGGAGTCGCCTCTTCACTGTTGACGTTGAGACTGGACAGAGGAACTCTGCCTAGTAGGCCAGCATCCCTGAGTCGCCTCTTCACTGTTGACGTTGACACTGGACAGAAGAACTCTGCCTAGAAGGCCAGCATCCCTGAGTCTCCTCTTCACTGTTGACGTTGACACTGGACAGAAGAACTCTGACTAGAAGGCCAGCATCCCTGAGTCTCCTCTTCACTGTTGACGTTGACACTGGACAGAAGAACTCTGACTAGAAGGCCAGCATCCCTGAGTCGCCTCTTCACTGTTGACGTTGACACTGGACAGATGAACTCTGACTAGAAGGCCAGCATCCCTGAGTCGCCTCTTCACTGTTGATGTTGAGACTGGACAGAAGAACTCTGACTAGAAGGGCAGCATCCCTGAGTCGCCTCTTCACTGTTGACGTTGACACTGGACAGAAGAACTCTGACTAGAAGGCCAGCATCCCTGAGTCGCCTCTTCACTGTTGACGTTGACACTGGACAGAAGAACTCTGACTAGAAGGCCAGCATCCCTGAGTCGCCTCTTCACTGTTGACGTTGACACTGGACAGAGGAACTCTGACTAGAAGGCCAGCATCCCTGAGTCGCCTCTTCACTGTTGACGTTGACACTGGACAGAAGAACTCTGACTAGAAGGCCAGCATCCCTGAGTCGCCTCTTCACTGTTGACGTTGACACTGGACAGAGGAACTCTGCCTAGAAGGCCAGCATCCCTGAGTCGCCTCTTCACTGTTGACGTTGACACTGGACAGAGGAACTCTGACTAGAAGGCCAGCATCCCTGAGTCGCCTCTTCACTGTTGACGTTGACACTGGACAGAAGAACTCTGACTAGAAGGCCAGCATCCCTGAGTCGCCTCTTCACTGTTGACGTTGACACTGGACAGAGGAACTCTGACTAGAAGGCCAGCATCCCTGAGTCGCCTCTTCACTGTTGACGTTGACACTGGACAGAAGAACTCTGACTAGAAGGCCAGCATCCCTGAGTCGCCTCTTCACTGTTGACGTTGACACTGGACAGAGGAACTCTGCCTAGAAGGCCAGCATCCCTGAGTCGCCTCTTCACTGTTGACGTTGACACTGGACAGAGGAACTCTGCCTAGAAGGCCAGCATCCCTGAGTCGCCTCTTCACTGTTGACGTTGACACTGGACAGAGGAACTCTGCCTAGAAGGCCAGCATCCCGGAGTCGCCTCTTCACTGTTGACGTTGACACTGGACAGAGGAACTCTGCCTAGAAGGCCAGCATCCCGGAGTCGCCTCTTCACTGTTGATGTTGAGACTGGTGTTTTGTAGGTACTATTTAATGAAGCTGCCAGTTGAGGACTTGTTTCTCAAACTACACACTCTAATGTACGTGTCCTCTTGCTCAGTTGTGCACCGAGGTCTCCCACTCCTCTTTCTATTCTGGTTAGAGCCAGTTTGCGCTGTTCTGTGAAGGGAGTAGTACACAGCGTTGTATGAGATCTTCAGTTTCTTGGCAATTTCTCGCATGGAATAGCCTTCATTTCTCAGAACAAGAATAGACTGACGAGTTTAGACTGACAAGCCTTTTGAGCCTGTAATCGAACCCACAAATGCTGATGCTCCAGATACTCAACTAGTCTAAAGAAGGCCAGTTTTATTGCAAATTAATTCATAAAAAATCATACAATGTGATTTTCTGGATTCCGTCTCTCACAGTTGAAGTGTACCTATGATAAAAATTACAGACCCCTACATGCTTTGTAAGTAGGAAAACCTGCAAAATCGTCAGTGTATCAAATACTTGTTCTCCCCACTGTATAATGAACATATATAATGAACATTCACGTTCAAAGTGAGAGACATGCTGGCTTATAACAACTCCTCTTCAGTAGATTGTGTGGAGGACGATCAAGTGGAGCTGTTTTAATCATTTGAATGATTATAGTACATGGGAGAATTCCTTCCACTGCTGTTCCTTGGTCGTTAGTTAGGTGGTTTCTTCTATCTTTTAATCATTATCCATCTGGGTTGTTGATTAAAGATGTTCTAATCGTTAGCCATCTTGGTTGTTGATTAAAGATGTTCTAATCGTTATCCATCTTGGTTGTTGATTAAGATGTTCTAATCGTTATCCATCTTGTTTGTTGATTAAGATGTTTTAATCGTTATCCATCTTGTTTGTTGATTAAGATGTTTTAATCGTTAGCCATCTGGGTTGTTGATTAAGATGTTTTAATCGTTAGCCATCTTGGTTGTTGATTAAGATGTTTTAATCATTATCCATCTGGGTTGTTGATTAAGATGTTTTAATCGTTAGCCATCTTGGTTGTTGATTAAGATGTTCTAATCGTTATCCATCCTGGTTGATGATTAAGATGTTCCTTACAACAGATCAGGAGTTGATCACTTCGACAACGTGACGTAATGTGTGTCACCACCAAGAAAGTGTTACGCCCTGATCTGTTTCACCTGTCCTTGTGCTTGTCTCCTCCCCCCTCCAGGTGTTTCCCATTTTCCCCATTATCCCCTGTGTACTTATATCTGTGTTCTCTGTTTGTCCCGCCCTGACCCTGACCCTGCCTGCCATCCTGTACCTTTGCCCCACTACTCGGGATTACCGACCTCTGCCTGCCCTGACCCTGAGCCTGCTTGCCATCCTGCACCTTTGCCCCACTACTCTGGATTATCAACCCCTGCCTGCTTTGACCTGCTGTTTGCCTGCCCCTGTTGCTGTTATAAACATTGTTACTTCAACACAGTCTGCATTTGGGTCTTACCTGAAACGTGATAGAAAGTCTCGGTATGTTGGATACAACGGAAATTGATGGTATGAAAAATGATTAGCAGAAATTACTTTAGAGTACTTTAGATTACTCTAAATCACTTTAGTCCAATTTACATAATTAAATCAGTTTGTTTACATTATTGAAGAGCCCCCTGTAGAGCAATCGTTTTTCACATAATACTACTGAATTCCCTGTTTTCTCTCTGAACGTGTCTTGCTCTAGTCCTGGGCTAATAGAAAACCCCTCATATTGTAGCCCAATTAACATGTCTCTCCAAGGGGAAATACAGCTGAAGCATTAAACTAAAAGACAGCTTTACCATTGAACTGTCTTCAGGTCGTATGAATGGGTTTTATTTCTCTTTGTAAATCACCAACACAAACTACCAGGGGTGACTGTTATCTAACTTGTTCAATTGATTGATTTACCGTGCCTTCAGAAAAACTCCCTAGTCCTTTCAGATGACTCCATAACATGATGCAGCCACCACCATGCTTGACATTATGAAGAGTGGAACTCAGTGATGTTTTGTGTTGGTTTTGCCCCAAACATAACACTTTGTAATCAGATCATAAAGTACATTTCTTTGCTACATTTTTTCACATGTTACTTCAGTGCCTTATTGCAAACAGGATGCATGTCTCAGAAATGGTTTATTCTGTACAGACTTCCTTATTTTCACTTTGTCAATTAGGTTAGTATTGTGGAGTAACTACAATGTTGTTGATCCGTCATCAGCGTTCTCCTATCACAGCCATTAAACTCTATAAATGTTTTAAAGTCATTGGCCTCATGGTGAAATCCCTGAACTGTTTCCTTCTTCTGCGGCAACTGAGTTAGGTGGGACGCCTGTATCTTTGAAGCAACTGGGTGTATTGATACACCATTCAAAGTGTATTTAACTTCACTATGCACAAAGGGATATTCAATGTCTGCTTTAAAAATAAAAAAACAATAGTTGCCATTCTGTGTGAGGCATTGGAAAACCTCCCTGATCTTTATGGTTGAATATAAATCTGAAATTCACTGTTCGACTGAGGGACCTTACAGATAATTGTATGTGTTTGGTACAAAGATGAAAAATTATGTTAAACACTATTATTGCACACAGAGTGAGTCCATACAATTTATTACGTGATTTGTTTTAAAAATCCGACAACTTCTGCTGAAACTGAAGGGTGCGCAATTCAAATAAATAATCGTAAAAAATTATGGATATTAAACATTTAGGTACATACAAGTGTCTTATATCGGTTGAAAGCTTAAATTCTTGTTAATCTAACCGCACAGTCCGTTTTACAGTAGGCTTTACAGTGAAAGGATGCCATGCGATTGTTTGAGGACGGCGCCCCACATCAACATATTTTTCCACTGGCACATGTTTCATAAAATCACAAATAGCGATGTCACTTACTTTTTGAAAATCTTCCTCTGATTTGTCATCCAAAGGGTCCCAGCTATAACATGTAGTGTCGTTTTGTTAGATAAAATCCTTCTTTATATCCCAAAAAGTCAATTTAGTTGGCGCCATCGATTTGAGTAATCCACTCGTTCAACGTGCAGAGAAAGGAATCCATAAATCTACACCTGAACTTTGTTTCAACAAGTCAGAAATGCGTTTCTATTTATTCCTCAGATAACCTCAGATGTAATTAAACTATAATATTTAATACGGAAAGAAGTATTAGCAGGTGTGCATCGTCTTCATCGCGCGCAAACACAGATTTCCAAACTGGTGTCGTCATACTAAAACTCATATTTCTTCCTCATATTCAAGTTACAAGCCTGAAACCTTGAACAAAGACTGTTGACACCTAGTGGAAGCCATAGGAATTGCAATCTGGGAGCTGGAATTGGATATGCCCCTATGCTTTCCATTGAAAGAGCATGGGCTCACAATAAATATATATTTCCAGGTTGGATTTTCTTTGGATTTTCTCCTACCATATCTATTGTGTTATAATCTCATATATTATTTTAAAATTTCTACAAACTTCAAAGTGTTTTCTATCCAATGGTACCGTTCCACCACACCGTTCCACCACACCGTTCCACCACCGTTCCACCACCGCACCATTCCACCACCGCACCACACTACCACACCGTTCCACCACCGTTCCACCACCGCACCATTCCACCACCGCACCATTCCACCACCGCACCACACTACCACACCGTTCCAACACACCGTTCCGTCAACGTTCCACCACCACACCGTTCCACCACACCGTTCCACCACCGTTCTACCACCACAACGTTCCACCACCACACCGTTCCACCACACCTTTCCACCACCACACCGTTCCACCACCGTTCCACCACCACACCATTCCACCACACCGTTCCACCACCACACCGTTCCACCACCGTTCCACCACCACACCGTTCCACCACAGTTCCACCACCACACCGTTCCACCACCGTTCCACCACCACACAGTTCCACTACCGTTCCACCAGCACACCGTTCCATCACCACACCGTTCCATCACCACACAGTTCCACCACACCGTTCCACCACCACACCGTTCCATCACCATACCGTTCCACCACACCGCTCCACCACCACACCGTTCCACCACCACACCGTTCCATCACCACACCGTTCCACCACCACAGCGTTCCACCACCACGTTCCATCACCACACCGTTCCAACACCACACCGTTCCACCACCACACCGTTCCATCACCACACCGTTCCATCACCACACCGTTCCACCACCACACCGTTCCACCACCACGTTCCATCACCACACCGTTCAAACACCACACCGTTCCATCACCACACCGTTCCACCACCACACCGTTCCACCACCACACCGTTCCATCACCACACCGTTCCACCACCACAGCGTTCCACCACCACGTTCCATCACCACACCGTTCCACCACCACACCGTTCCACCACACCGTTCCACCACCACACCATTCCACCACCACACCGTTCCACCACCACATCGTTCCATCACCACACCGTTCCAACATCACACCGTTCCACCACCACACCGTTCCATCATCACACTGTTCCACCATCACACCGTTCCACCACCACACCGTTTCATCACCACACCGTTCCACCACCACACCATTCCACCACACCGTTCCACCACCACACCGTTCCACCACCACACCGTTCCACCACACCGTTCCATCACCACACTGTTCCACCACACCGTTCCACCACCACATCGTTCCATCACCACACCGTTCCATCATCACACCGTTCCACCACACCGTTCCATCACCACACCGTTCCACCACCACACCGTTCCATCACCACACCGTTCCATCATCACATCGTTCCACCACCACACCGTTCCACCACACCATTCCACCAACACATCGTTCCATCACCACACCGTTCCATCACCACACCGTTCCATCACCACACCATTCCACCACCACACCGTTCCACCACACCGTTCCAAAACCACTCCATTCCACCACACCGTTCCACCACCACACCGTTCCATCACCACACCGTTCCACCACCACACCGTTCCATCATCACACCGTTCCACCACCACACCGTTCCACCACCACACCGTTCCACCACCACACCGTTCCATCACCACACCGTTCCATCACCACACTGTTCCACCACCACACCGTTCCACCATCACACCGTTACACCACACCGTTCCAAAACCACACCGTTCCACCACCACACCATTCCATCATCACACCGTTCCAAAACCACACCATTCCACCACACCGTTCCATCACCACACCATTCCACCACCACACCATTCCACCACACCGTTCCACCACCACACCATTCCACCACACCGTTCCACCACCACACCGTTCCACCACCACACCATTCCACCACACCGTTCCACCACCACACCGTTCCACCACCACACCATTCCACCACACCGTTCCACCACCACACCGTTCCATCACCACACCATTCCACCACCACACCGTTCCACCACCACACCGTTCCACCACCACACCGTTCCACCACCACACCGTTTCACCACCACATCGTTCCACCACCACACCGTTCCACCACCACATCGTTCCACCACCACACCATTCCACCACACCGTTCCACCACCACATCGTTCCACCACCACACCGTTCCACCACCACATTGTTCCACCACCACACCATTCCACCACACCGTTCCACCACCACACCGTTCCATCACCACACCGTTCCACCACCACACCGTTCCACCACCACACCATTCCACCACACCGTTCCACCACCACACCGTTCCATCACCACACCATTCCACCACCACACCATTCCACCACACCGTTCCACCACCACACCATTCCCCCACCACACCGTTCCACCACCACACCGTTCCATCACCACACCGTTCCACCACCACACCGTTCCGCACCACACCGTTCCATCACCACACCGTTCCACCACCACACCGTTCCACCACCACACCGTTCCACCACCACACCATTCCACCACCACACCATTCCATCATCACACCGTTCCACCACCACACCGTTCCATCACACCATTCCACCACACCGTTCCACCACCACACCGTTCCACCACCACACCGTTCCACCACCACACCATTCCACCACACCGTTCCACCACCACACCGTTCCATCACCACACCGTTCCACCACCACACCGTTCCACCACCACACCGTTCCACAAAGCGGACAATCTCATTGCAATTATGGATTCCATCTGTCAACAATTACAGAGCTTTATTTACCAGACAAACTGGTGACACTGCAGGTGACAGGAATAAACAACTGGTCTGTTATTGGCTGATGCAGGTGACATGAAGAAACAACTGGTCTGCTATTGGCTGATGCAGGTGACAGGAATAAACAACTGGTCTGTTATTGGCTGACGCAGGTCACATGAAAAAACAACTGGTCTGTTATTGGCTGATGCAGGTGACATGAAGAAACAACTGGTCTGTTATTGGCTGATGCAGGTGACATGAAAAAACAACTGGTCTTTTATTGGCTGATGCAGGTCACATGAAAAAACAACTGGTCTGTTATTGGCTGATTGGTTTATTGACATGAAGAAACTTCACAAACAACGGTTTGTGATATAATCAGTGCCAATTCACTTTTCATATAATGCTATTTTTGCACCTAATTTAAAGAATTGTAAAACATGAATTAATGTGCCGTTGTTTTCTGTCTGGTTCTGGTCCTGTATGTGAGGAAAAACTACATCAGCATGTATTGAAGGAGCGTGCGTATTCTCTAATGAATTATATTGAATATTTTCAGCTAATTTCCTGGTGAAGTCTCTGCTCAAGCCTGTCTAATTGAGTTCATGCTATTGTAGGTTTGATGCAAAAGGTAAATTACTCAAGTAATACGTAATGCAAATTTATTGCAAGATCACAAAAATGTGTTGACACAAGCCCATAGCTATTGTTGTTATTTTGGGGGTTTTAATGTGCTGATTGTTTATGAAGTCACCTATTCCCAGAGCTGGACTGGGTGAAATGTGAATGAGCAACTCTGCAAGATGTAACAAGAAATAATCCCTGATGAATTTGATCACAAAGCCTTTGCTATATTTTACTACAAAATAATAATGTATTTAATGTTACATCAATATTGTTTTCAAGGTATGAAATATTAAAATCTATATTTCAGTATAATTTACAGTAATGGTTAGAATACAGATGAATCATCTAGGTTTATCTGTAGCGATCTGAATGGTTTGCAATCCGTGTCAGCAGTGACACCAGCGAGAGGGCAACAATTACGAAATGACTGGTGCACGACCATTATAACCCTGATCATTAACATAACCATGATCATTACCATAACCATGATCATTACCATAACCCTGATGATCACCATAACCCTGATCATTACCATAACCATGATCATTACCATAACCATGATCATTACCATAACCCTGATGATCACCATAACCCTGATCATTACCATAACCATGATCATTACCATAACCCTGATCATTACTATAACCTTGATCATTAACATAACCCTGATCATTACCATACCCCTGACCACTACCACGAACCATAACCCTGATCATTACCATAACCCTGATCATTACCATAACCCTAATCATTACCATAACCCTAATCATTACCATAACCCTGATCATTACCATAACCCCGATCCTTACCATTAACCATAATCCTGATCATTACCATAACCCTGAACATTAACATAACCCTGAACATTACCATAACCCTGATCATTACCATAACCCTTATCATTACTATAACCCTAATCATTATCATAACCCTAATCATTACCATAACCCTGATAATTACCATAACCCTGATCATTACCATAACCCTGATCATTACCATACCCCTGACCACTACCACGAACCATAACCCTGATCATTACCATAACCCTGATCATTACCATAACCCTTATCATTACTATAACCCTAATAATTACCATAACCCTGATAATTACCATAACCCTGATCATTACCATAACCCTGATCATTGCCATGGGCCATAACCCTGATCATTACCATAACCCTGATCATTACCATTAACCATAATCCTGATCATTACCATAACCCTGATTATTACCGTGAACCATAACCCTGATCATTACCATAACCCTGATCATTACCATGACTGATTGATACCCTGAACCAGTCATTACATTTGCCATGCTCTCTCTCTCTCTCTCTCTCTCTCTCTCTCTCACTCTCTCTCACACACACACACACACACACACACACACACACACACACACACACACACACACACACACACACACACACCATTGTTCCATAGTGTTGTCCTGTGTGATCCAGTAGTCTATTGGTCCACAGTGTTGTCCTGTGTGATCCAGTAGTCTATTGGTCCATAGTGTTGTCCTGTGTGATCCAGTAGTCTATTGGTCCATAGTGTTGTCCTGTGTGATCCAGTAGTCTATTGGTCCATAGTGTTGTCCTGTGTGATCCAGTAGTCTATTGTTCCATAGTGTTGTCCTGTGTGATCCAGTAGTCTATTGGTCCATAGTGTTGTCCTGTGTGATCCAGTAGTCTATTGGTCCATAGTGTTGTCCTGTGTGATCCAGTAGTCTATTGGTCCATAGTGTTGTCCTGTGTGATCCAGTAGTCTATTGGTCCATAGTGTTGTCCTGTGTGATCCAGTAGTCTATTGGTCCATAGTATTGTCCTGTGTGATCCAGTAGTCTATTGGCCCATAGTGTTGTCCTGTGTGATCCAGTAGTCTATTGGTCCATAGTGTTGTCCTGTGTGATCCAGTAGTCTATTGGTCCATAGTGTTGTCCTGTGTGATCCAGTAGTCTATTGGTCCATAGTGTTGTCCTGTGTGATCCAGTAGTCTATTGGTCCATAGTGTTGTCCTGTGTGATCCAGTAGTCTATTGGTCCATAGTGTTGTCCTGTGTGATCCAGTAGTCTATTGGTCCATAGTGTTGTCCTGTGTGATCCAGTAGTCTATTGGTCCATAGTGTTGTCCTGTGTGATCCAGTAGTCTATTGGTCCATAGTGTTGTCCTGTGTGATCCAGTAGTCTATTGGTCCACAGTGTTGTCCTGTGTGATCCAGTAGTCTATTGGTCCACAGTGTTGTCCTGTGTGATCCAGTAGTCTATTGGTCCACAGTGTTGTCCTGTGTGTGGAAAAAATATTATCTCGCTCAACATTGTGGCACTTGATTACTGATCAAGCACAGTTGATTACAGATCAAACACAGTTGATTACTGATCAAACACAGTTGATTACTGATCAATCACAGTTGATTACTGATCAAACACAGTTGATTACTGATCAATCACAGTTGATTACTGATCAATCACAGTTGATTACTGATCAAAGAGCAGGTTGTTCAGTATGCGTGACATCATCAGCACTGTAAGCTGTCTATACAGTCACCAAGCTTCTTGTTAAAGCCCCGCATTGGGCTCTAGGCTCAGTGGGATAATCAAACATCTGTGGATTGAATCATCATGAAGTACCTCTTGACCCCCCTCATCATGCTAATCCGTTAGTGATATGTGAAAGGGGGCTGGACTTATAACCTTACCTTTTAAATCTCTGTGTATCTCAGCATAGAGGCTTCTCTCGTTCCATCCCACACTAGATTCAGGACTGTTTTTTCCCCACCACCACCAGTGACAACATGGCAAAGACAATGGTAAGTCTTAATAACCTTCGTGCTTGTCACGCCTTGGCCTTAGTTATCTTTGTTTTCTTTCATATTTTGGTTAGGTCAGGGTGTGACGAGGGATTTATGTGTTTTGTCTGGTCTAGGGGTTGTGTATGTTTATGGGGTGTTTCCTGGTCTAGGGGTTGTGTATGTTTATGGGGTGTTTCCTGGTCTAGGGGTTGTGTATGTTTATGGGGTGTTTCCTGGTCTAGGGGTTGTGTATGTTTATGGGGTGTTTCCTGGTCTAGGGGTTGTGTATGTTTATGGGGTGTTTCCTGGTCTAGGGGTTGTGTATGTTTATGGGGTGTTTCCTGGTCTAGGGGTTGTGTATGTTTATGGGGTGTTTCCTGGTCTAGGGGTTGTGTATGTTTATGGGGTGTTTCCTGGTCTAGGGGTTGTGTATGTTTATGGGGTGTTTTGTGGTCTAGGTGTTTATGGAAGTCTATGGTTGCCTAGATTGGTTCTCAATTAGAGGCAGGTGTTTATCGTTGTCTCTGATTGGGAACCATATTTAGGCAGCCATGTTCTTTGGGTATTTTGTGGGTGATTGTCTTCTGTCTTTGTGTCATTGCACCAGATAGGACTGTTTCGGTTTTATCGCATTTGTTATTTTGTTTTTTTGTAGTGTTCAAGTTTATTGTCTCTATTAAACATGTTGAACTCTAACCACGCTGCATTTTGGTCCTCCTCTCCTTCAGCGGAAGAAAACCGTTACAGCTGCCTAAGTATGATTCCCAATCAGAGACGACGATAGACAGCTGCCTCTGATTGAGAACCATACCCGGCCAAAACATAGAAACACAAAAAACATAGAAAACAGAACATAGAATGCCCACCCCAAATCACACCCTGACCAAACCAAAATAGAGACATAAAAAAGTCTCTCTAAGGTCAGGGTGTGACACTGAATACTATTATGTACATTACTATACAATATTAATGGGACATAAACTGTAAATTGTGCTTACAAAGCCAGAGATAAATGATCGAATGGCATGAAGCAAACACAACGTGACACATTTAATAAAAGACGATCCCCTTTGACCTTATACGTCCAAAGACAGTCAACTGTACGCTTCTTCATAACAGGTACTTGAGCTGAAGAATGTGAAGCTGAGAGCTGGAGACCAGTTGAAAGTGGAGGGGAGGATTCTGCCTGAGGCGAAGGGGTACGTACATTTAACTGGCCTGGTCTGGAAATCACACGCAGAGAACACATCACATTATTTTAGAAGAAGAGTTGAAAAACAAACCAACAGTTCCACAAATGTTTGTTCTAAAGACTAGAGAACGGAGAACGGTTTAGTGTTGCTATACTGTATGTGTGGTATACTGTATGTGTGGTATACTGTATATGTGGTATACTGTATATGTGGTATACTGTATATGTGGTATACTGTATGTGTGGTATACTGTATGTGTGGTATACTGTATATGTGGTATACTGTATGTGTGCTATACTGCACGTGGTATACTGTATGTGTGGTATACTGTATATGGTATACTGTATGTGTGGTATACTGTATATGTGGTATACTGTATGTGTGGTATACTGCACGTGGTATACTGTATGTGTGGTATACTGTATGTGTGGTATACTGTATATGTGGTATACTGTATATGTGGTATACTGTATGTGTGCTATACTGTATGTGTGGTGTACTGTATGTATAGTATATGTGTGGTATACTGTATGTGTGGTATACTGTATGTGTGCTATACTGTATGTGTGGTGTACTGTATGTATACTGTATGTGTGGTATACTGTATGTGTGGTATACTGTATGTGTGGTATACTGTATGTGTGCTATACTGTATGTGTGGTGTACTGTATGTATAGTATATGTGTGGTATACTGTATGTGTGGTATACTGTATGTGTGGTATACTGTATGTGTGCTATACTGTATGTGTGGTGTACTGTATGTATAGTATATGTGTGGTATACTGTATGTGTGAAACCAATCCATGTCAGAGAAGTGCAGACATGTAGTGGGGTTTCTGGAATGATTTGTCATGTGACTTCCTATTACTCAGGTCCAAGAAGGGTTCTGTTTGCGGCGAACACGTTACCTAGCAACGATTTCAGTTGAACGATTTGAATGAACATTCCAAAATGTTGGGGTACAACAACAAACAGCGATGATTACCGTGGTCATACTGCTAATAACTTTATATTCCTACTACATGCAATAGAAACCCTACATGGACAAATTATTATTTGTATCGGCAGTTTCGACCCAAAACGGACACTTACGTTCGCCTCACAACTACCCTTCTCGGACTGTTTCCTAATGTTACCGAACGTTTGCGGGCTTAGCACAAAACAACATTTTGACAGCGAATTATCTCCCTCGTTTGAACGAACCTCAAGGTTCCAGATAGAACTGGGCTGTGACGAAGATCACCTGGCACTGCACTTCAACCCACGTTTTGAGGATGACACGGACGGTGCTGTGCTTGTGTGCAACTCAAAGATTGACGGCTGCTGGGGTCACGAGGAGAGAGAGAAACACAGTGACCTCCAAAGGGGTTCTACTGTCAAGGTGGGACAATTGTTGGGATGGGAAGAGAGTCCTGACTGGACCGAAGGAGGACGTTAGTCCCATATATATATATAAATATATATGTATATATATATATATGTATATACACAAATGTTTAAATAAATGAAAATATAATATTTGAGAAGAATGTCATTGTGGTATTTCTTAAAGGGATGAATCGGATTAACTTGTGGATACCATTTTTATGTCTCTGAGTCCAGTATGACGGAAGTTAAAAAGGTAGTTTTGCGTGCCAATGCTAACTTGTGTTAGCGCTAGCTTAGCGCAAAGACTGAACGTATGCTAGCTGTACACGAAGACTAGAAGGCTTTTTTTGCTGATTCACTACCTCTAACTTCATAGTTGTCACACTGACTGCATTGTTCAGTGTAGTTAGTTATGAGTTCTGTCACACTGACTGCATTGTTCAGTGTAGTTAGTTATGAGTTCTGTCACACTGACTGCATTGTTCAGTGTAGTTAGTTATATGTTCTGTCATACTGACTGCATTGTTCAGTGTAGTTATGAGTTCTGTCATACTGACTGCATTATCAGTACAGCCTTTAATTACTAGATGAATGGATAATCTTGGGAATAAATGTATTTACCCTCTAATTACCTAGTCAAGTCAGAGTTGAACTAGGCGTAGAATATAGTGATGTAACAATGAGAGTCTGTAATTAACTAGTCAAGTCAGAGTTGAACTAGGCGTAGAATATAGTGATGTAACAATGAGAGTCTGTAATTAACTAGTCAAGTCGGAGTTGAACTAGGCGTAGAATATAGTGATGTAACAATGAGAGTAAGAGAGTAAGTCAATGTGTTGTCATAGTGACGGGTTTCCTCTCTCCCTTCTCTCTCAGATTGTCCTGAAGCTGACCGGAGACGTGTTTGAAGTGGAGATGCCTAATGGGCATGAGATCAAATTCCTCAACCGTACCGTCCTGGACATCATTACCTACGTTCGTGTCAGAGGGGACTTAAAGCTCACCGCCTTTAAGATCTACTAAAGAGACCTATAATATCCACCTTGTGTAGCCTGGCAACAACGGCACGGCCAATTTGTCTCGTTTGTCTTCCAATTTCCGGTGCATTCCGGCCCAATGACACACAAGCAAGTGGGCGGGGCTACATGTAGAGTTAGACCAATGGGCAGTAAGACAGGATCAATGGCCTGTATCAAATAGTAAATGGAAATATGGGGTGACCATGGTATGTTTTGTTGTAACAATATTCTGACAAACAGTAAACACAAGGGACAACTGGGGACGAGGTTAGGATACTGGTTAGGATACTGGTTAGGATACTGTCAACTAATTACAGTCCTTTACAAATACAGATGTATTACACACACACACACACACACATCTTACATGAACTGGGGACGAGGTTAGAATACTGTCAACTAATTATATTCCTTTACAAATACAGACGTATTACACACACACACATCTTGGCCGGATGAAATATCAGTCCATGTTCTGATACCGTAGTAGCCCAAATGATTACATTATTACTGATCTAATCTCTGATGTTCTGATAGTGTAGTAGCCCAAATGATTACATTATTACTGACCTAATCGCTCATGTTCTGATACTGTAGTAGCCCAAATGATTACATTATTACTGATCTAATCTCTCATGTTCTAATACTGTAGTAGCCCAAATGATTACATTATGACTGACCTAATCTCTCATGTTCTGATACTGTAGTAGCCCAAATGATTACATTATTACTGATCTAATCGCTCATGTTCTGATATTGTAGTAGCCCAAATGATTACATTATGACTGACCATGTCGACAGATTGGGTCAACAACAGAATAGCCGTTGACTCCAGAAGCATGGAGTAATTTTTAAGATGATTTCCAAATGTTATTTTCTGTATACATTGAATGAAGTAAAACATAATGGACGCATGTCATGTCATCAATAAAGTTCAGCATCCTCAAGTAGCGAACGCCGTGTCTTTAGTTCCATGGTAACATTGTAGCCCTATTCCATACATTTAAAAAAGTTTTAAATCTTATTTTCTTAGAATATAAGTGTCCCCAAAGTTGAACTCCCAAGCTTCAAAGCTTTCGATATATAGCTTTAAAATAAAAAAAATATCAATCCATTTGAGTGACTCCCACTTCTCTGGAATGTTCCGTGTGTGTCTTGCTGGTTCACCTTGACTCTACAAAACGACATCTTCATCAGATCAAACACTGTAAAGACTTCCTGAATAGCCCTCTGTGAATAGAGTGCTACCTGGTGTACTCCTACACACGGAAACAGATATTCCTGAGAGTGAAGTGGAAGGTGGGGATCCACTGAGGTATAGAGCGTCGAGGTATAAAAAGACCACGTGAGAATCCAAGCTATACGAATAATCTCTCCTATCACCAAAAAGGAATGTCCTTTAGATGCCTTATGTTCCTTAGACCCAATCCTGTCCTGTCCTGTCCTGTCCTGTCCACTCTCCCAAACTCCCAAAGGGACAATATATGGATGCCTTGGCCAGTTGAGAATGAGGCCAAGGCATCCATCAACAGCAGGCGAGCAATACCCTGAGACCACTTTTAATATTAGACATTGGGCACCAGCTGTTATTGACAAATAGACACACGCCACCACCCCTCGTCTTACCAGACGTAGCTGTTCTGTCGATGCACGGAAAACCCAGCCAACTGTATTTTATCCTTGTCATGGTTCCAGCCACCACTCGGTGAAACATAAGATATTACAGCTTTTAATGTGCCGTTGGTAGGACAGTCTCAAACTGAGCTCTTCCAGTTTATTCTCTAGTGATTGCACGTTGGTCAATAGAACGGATGGTAGAGGCGGTTTAAACACTCGCCCAAGAATTCTCACAAGGCACTCTGATCTCAACCGTCTTTTCTTCACGCGATTGACGGGGATTTGGACCTGGTCTCGGAGAAGCAGTATATCCATCGCGTCGGACTCATTGAAAAAAATAATCTTTGTCCAATTGGAGGTGAGTAATCGCTGTTCTGACGACCAGAAGCTCTTTTCGGTCATAAGAGACGGAGCAACACTATGTACAAAAGTAGTTACAAACTATGTGGAAAAAACAAACAAAATAGCACAGTTGGTTAGGAGCCCATAAGATGGAGGCCATCCTTACTATATGAATGAAGGTTGAGGTGAACGCTTTAGTCTGTCATCTGACTGATCATAGAAGACAAGGACGGAAGAAGAAGAGTTGACATAAAACAGAACAGGGCAAATAAACTATAGCAAATAAATATGGCAGATCTCTGTTTCTGTACCCCACTTCTCTCTGTCTCTGTCTCTCCTCTCTCTCTCTCTCTCTCTCGTTCTCTCTCTCTCACACTCTCTCTCTCTCTCTCTCTGTACCCCTTCCCCCCCCTCTCTCTTCTCTCCCTCTCTCTCTCTCTTTTTCACTCTCTCTTCTCTCCCTCTCTCTCTCTCTCTCTCTGTACACATTCCCTCCCTCTCTCTCTCTGTACACTTTCCCTCAATCTCTCTTCTCTCCCTCTCTCTCTCTCTTTTTCAATCTCTCTTCTCTCCCTCTCTCTCTCCCTCTCTCTCTGTACCCCTTCCCTTCCTCTCTCTTCTCTCTCTCTCTTTCACTCTCTCTCTCTTCCCTGTCTCTCTCTCTGTACCCCTTCCCTCCCTCTCTCTTCTCTCCCTCTCTCTCTCTCTGTACCCCTTCCATCCCTCTCTCTTCTCTCCCTCTCTCTCTCTCTCTCTGTACCCCTTCCTTCCCTCCCTCTCTTCTCTCCCCCTCTCTCTCTCTCTGTACCCCTTCCCTCCCTCTCTCTTCTTTCCCTCCCTCTCTCTTCTCTCCCTCTCTCTCTCTCTGTACCCCTTCCATCCCTCTCTCTTCTCTCCCTCTCTCTCTCTCTCTCTGTACCCCTTCCTTCCATCCCTCTCTCTTCTCTCCCCCTCTCTCTCTCTCTGTACCCCTTCCCTCCCTCTCTCTTCTCTCCCTCTCTCTCTCTCTCTGTACCCCTTCCCTCCCTCTCTCTTCTCTCCCTCTCTCGCTCTCTTTTTCACTCTCTCTCTTCCCTGTCTCTCTCTCCCTCTCTCTCTCTCTCTGTATCCCCCTCTCCCCCCTCTCAACTAGCGACAACAAAGGGAAGGTGTTGGAATAATTCAGCATTGGAACGTTTTACACACGGAACAGCATTCTCCTTTGATCTAGGAAGCTTTGAGTTTTTTTGTTGGGTGCAAATATGTTTTGGGTAAAAATACCGCCCTATTCCCCTTAGTAACAACATTGGTCTATCAGGCCCACCCTTCTTTACTCTCTCTCCTCTCTTTAACTCCTTATTCTCTATCCTTTCTCCTCTTTCTGCTCTTTTTCGTCCCTCTCTCACCTTTCTCCACTCTCACTCCATCCCCCTCCCTCTGCTCTCTCTCTGTACTCTAGTCAATGAGAGGAGGAGGAGAGGAGAGAGCAGACAAGAACTAAGTTAGGTCTGCATTCTAATGACAGCATGGTCTGCTGACCCCGCTGACCGACCAGCTCTCTCTCCCCTCTCTCCCTCTACCTCACTCCCTCTCTATCTCTATCTCCCCCTTTCTCTCTCTCCCCTCTCTCCCTCTCTATTTCCTGATTCCTCTCTCTCTCCCTCTCTCCCTCCCTCTCCTCCCTTTCTCTCTCGCCCACCCTCTCCCTCCTTCTTTCTCTCCCCCTCCCTCTCTCTGTCTGTCTATCCCATAATAACCCCAACTGCCTGATGACACAATGACAGAACTATCCTGTAAGAAAGCAGTCAAAGCAGCCACAGTGTTAGTCCACCTGGAGCCTGGCTGACAGACCACAGTGTTATTCCACTGGGAGCCTGGCTGACAAACCACAGTGTTATTCCACCTGGAGCCTGGCTGACAAACCACAGTGTTATTCCACCTGGAGCCTGGCTGACAGACCACAGAGTTATTCCACTGGGAGCCTGGCTGACAAACCACAGTGTTATTCCACTGGGAGCCTGGCAGACAGACCACAGTGTTATTCCTGTAGGAGCCTGGCTGACAGACCACAGTGTTATTCCACTGGGAGCCTGGCTGACAGACCACAGTGTTATTCCACCAGGAGCCTGGCTGACAGACCACAGTGTTATTCCACCAGGAGCCTAGCTGACAGACCACAGTGTTATTCCACCAGGAGCCTGGCTGACAGACCAGAGTGTTATTCCACCTGGAGCCTGGCTGACAGACCACAGTGTTATTCCTGTAGGAGCCTGGCTGACAGACCACAGTGTTATTCCACTGGGAGCCTGGCTGACAGACCACAGTGTTATTCCACCTGGAGCCTGGCTGATGGACCACAGTGTTATTCCACCTGGATCCTGGCTGACAGACCACAGTGTTATTCCACTGGGAGCCTGGCTGACAGACCACAGTGTTATTCCACTGGGAGCCTGGCTGACAGACCACAGTGTTATTCCACCTGGAGCCTGGCTGACAGACCACAGTGTTATTCCACCTGGAGCCTGGCTGACGGACCACAGTGTTATTCCACTGGGAGCCTGGCAGACAGACCACAGTGTTATTCCTGTAGGAGCCTGGCTGACAGACCACAGTGTTATTCCACTGGGAGCCTGGCAGACAGACCACATTGTTATTCCTGTAGGAACCTGGCTGACAGACCACAGTGTTATTCCACTGGGAGCCTGGCAGACAGACCACAGTGTTATTCCCGTAGGAGCCTGGCTGACAGAACACAGTGTTATTCCACTGGGAGCCTGGCAGACAGACCACAGTGTTATTCCTGTAGGAGCCTGGCTGACAGACCACAGTGTTATTCCACTGGGAGCCTGGCTGACAAACCACAGTGTTATTCCACCTGGAGCCTGGCTGACAGATCACAGTGTTATTCCACCTGGAGCCTGGCTGACAGACCACAGTGTTATTCCAGTAGGAGCCTGGCTGACGGACCACAGTGTTATTCCACCTGGAGCCTGGCTGACAGACCACAGTGTTATTCCACTGGGAGCCTGGCTGACAGACCACAGTGTTATTCCACCTGGAGCCTGGCTGACAGACCAGAGTGTTCTTCCACCTGGAGCCTGGCAGACGGACAGGCTGTAAAGGCTGCAGTGAGTAGCCAGGGTCACACACACACACACACTATTGCTGAGCGATTAGTGCTTTTTGTGGATGGTTCGGTTTTAGTTCAATTATAGCAAAATAATCACGGTTTTCAATGTATTTTTTGTTGAGTTATTTTTACATTAAATGCACTATGCATTATGTGGGTTGAAGGCTGTAACAACACAGAATAGAACAATGAAGTCCCATGATGGTGATGCTTCCGCGTTGCTGCTTATCTGCAAATATGCCCATTTGCTCACAGAAAAAAACAGAATGACATGGAATTCAAATAATTGAACCTACAGAAGAAAATGTTCGGTTAATTGCTCAGCATTGACAAACACACTACGCCAAGGGGTCGGTATTCATTAACATCACTCTATTGGTCAATTGTTCCCACCGAAATGTGTCTTCTGTTTTAAATCCAACTCTTCCGAAAGACACATACACACACAGACAGACAGGCATACAGGCAGACAGACACACACACACACACACACAGACAGACACACACACACAGACATACACACACACACACACACACACACACACACACACACAGACAGACAGGCATACAGGCAGACAGACACACACACACACACAGACAGACACACACACACACACAGACAGACAGGCATACAGGCAGACAGACACACACACACACAGACAGACAGACACACACACACACAGACAGACAGGCATACAGGCAGACAGACACACACACACACAGACAGACACACACACACACACACACAGACAGACAGGCATACAGGCAGACAGACACACACACACACAGACAGACACACACACACAGACAGACAGGCATACAGGCAGACAGACACACACACACACACAGACAGGCATACAGGCAGACAGACACACACACACACAGACAGACACACACACACACAGACAGACAGGCATACAGGCAGACAGACACACACACAGACAGACACACACACACACACACAGACAGACAGGCATACAGGCAGACAGACACACACACACAGACAGACACACACACACAGACAGACAGGCAGACAGACACACACACACACACAGACAGACAGACACACACACACACAGACAGACAGGCATACAGGCAGACAGACACACACACACACACACACACACACAGACAGACAGGCAGACAGGCATACATACAGACAGGCATACAGACAGGCATACAGGCAGACATACAGACAGGCATACAGGCAGACAGGCATACATACAGACAGGCATACAGACAGGCATACAGGCAGACATACAGACAGGCATACAGACAGGCATACAGACAGGCATACAGACATACAGACAGACATACAGGCATAAAGACATACAGGCATCCAGACAGGCATACAGACAGGCATACAGACATACAGACAGACAGACAGGCATACATACAGGCATAAAGACATACAGACAGACAGACAGGCATACATACAGGAATAAAGACATACAGACAGACAGGCAGGTATAAAGACAGACAGACAGACAGGCATACAGACATACAGACAGGCATAAAGACAGACAGACAGACAGACATACAGACAGGCATAAAGACATAAAGACAGGCAGGCATACAGGCAGACAGTGAAGGGGGGGTGGGGGTGTAAGTAAGTGCCTTCTTCAAGAGCACAACGACAGGCAATGGCATCTAGGATTTGATACCAGAAACCATCCGTTGCTGGCTCACCTCTCTAACCACAAGGATACTTGCTACCCCCCAGACCAGTCATTCAACCCCTCCTGTGTGTCTTCCAGGCAGCCCAAACGGCTCCCATATTCCCTATATAGTGCACTACTTTAGGACCAGAGCCCATATGGGTGAGACCAGGGGACAGGAGGAGTTCTATATATAAGCCCTGGTCAAAAATAGTGCATTACAAATGGGAATAGGGTGCCATTTGGGACACAACCCATGGACAGGGTGAATGTGAATGGTCTCCTGTTTAAACAGAGGTACTAATAAAATATATCACCTGGTCTCAACCTGTTTGACACTAATAATGAGAACACCGTCTGGTTAGGCTGGCGGGTGGCTTACTGAAGAGATCAGGTGTAATTTAGCCAGGTGACTTACTGAAGAGATCAGGTGTAATTTAGACAGATGACTTACTGAAGAGATCAGGTGTAATTTAGTCAGGTAACTTACTGAAGAGATCAGGTGTAATTTAGACAGATGACTTACTGAAGAGATAAGGTGTAATTTAGTCAGGTAACTTACTGAAGAGATCAGGTGTAATTTAGACAGATGACTTACTAAAGAGATCAGGTGTAATTTAGCCAGGTGGCTTACTGAAGAGATCAGGTATAATTTACCCAGGTTGCTTACTGAAGAGATCAGGTATAATTTAGCCAGGTGGCTTACTGAAGAGATCAGGTGAAATTTAGCCCGGTGGCTTACTGAAGAGATAAGGTATAATTTAGCCAGGTGGCTTACTGAAGAGATCAGGTGTAATTTAGATAGGCGACTTACTGAAGAGATCAGGTGTAATTTAGCCAGGTGGCTTACTGAAGAGATCAGGTGTAATTTAGCCACGTGGCTTACTGAAGAGATCAGATGTAATTTAGACAGGTGACTTACTGAAGAGATCATGTATAATTTACCCAGGTTGCTTACTGAAGAGATCAGGTGTAATTTAGCCAGGTGGCTTACTGAAGAGATCAGGTGTAATTTAGCCAGGTGAATTACTGAAGAGATCAGGTGTAATTTAACCAGGTTGGTAAGTACAGTGCCTTGCGAAAGTATTCGGCCCCCTTAAACTTTGCGACCTTTTGCCACATTTCAGGCTTCAAACATAAAGATATAAAACTGTATTTTTTTGTGAAGAATCAACAACAAGTGGGACACAATCATGAAGTGGAACGACATTTATTGGATATTTCAAACTTTTTTAACAAATCAAAAACTGAAAAATTGGGCGTGCAAAATTATTCAGCCCCCTCAAGTTAATATTTTGTAGCGCCACCTTTTGCTGCGATTACAGCTGTAAGTCGCTTGGGGTATGTCTCTATCAGTTTTGCACATCGAGAGACTGAAATTTTTTTCCCATTCCTCCTTGCAAAACAGCTCGAGCTCAGTGAGGTTGGATGGAGAGCATTTGTGAACAGCAGTTTTCAGTTCTTTCCACAGATTCTCGATTGGATTCAGGTCTGGACTTTGACTTGGCCATTCTAACACCTGGATATGTTTATTTTTGAACCATTCCATTGTAGATTTTGCTTTATGTTTTGGATCATTGTCTTGTTGGAAGACAAATCTCCGTCCCAGTCTCAGGTCTTTTGCAGACTCCATCAGGTTTTCTTCCAGAATGGTCCTGTATTTGGCTCCATCCATCTTCCCATCAATTTTAACCATCTTCCCTGTACCTGCTGAAGAAAAGCAGGCCCAAACCATGATGCTGCCACCACCATGTTTGACAGTGGGGATGGTGTGTTCAGCTGTGTTGCTTTTACGCCAAACATAACGTTTTGCATTGTTGCCAAAAAGTTCAATTTTGGTTTCATCTGACCAGAGCACCTTCTTCCACATGTTTGGTGTGTCTCCCAGGTGGCTTGTGGCAAACTTTAAACAACACTTTTAATGGATATCTTTAAGAAATGGCTTTCTTCTTGCCTCTCGTCCATAAAGGCCAGATTTGTGCAATATACGACTGATTGTTGTCCTAAGGACATAGTCTCCCACCTCAGCTATAGATCTCTGCAGTTCATCCAGAGTGATCATGGGCCTCTTGGCTGCATCTCTGATCAGTCTTCTCCTTGTATGAGCTGAAAGTTTAGAGGGACGGCCAGGTCTTGGTAGATTTGCAGTGGTCTGATACTCCTTCCATTTCAATATTATCGCTTGCACAGTGCTCCTTGGGATGTTTAAAGCTTGGGAAATCTTTTTGTATCCAAATCCGGCTTTAAACTTCTTCACAACAGTATCTCGGACCTGCCTGGTGTGTTCCTTGTTCTTCATGATGCTCTCTGCGCTTTTAACGGACCTCTGAGACTATCACAGTGCAGGTGCATTTATACGGAGACTTGATTACACACAGGTGGATTGTATTTATCATCATTAGTCATTTAGGTCAACATTGGATCATTCAGAGATCCTCACTGAACTTCTGGAGAGAGTTTGCTGCACTGAAAGTAAAGGGGCTGAATAATTTTGCACGCCTAATTTTTCAGTTTTTGATTTGTTAAAAAAGTTTGAAATATCCAATAAATGTTGTTCCACTTCATGATTGTGTCCCACTTGTTGTTGATTCTTCACAAAAAACTACAGTTTTATATCTTTATGTTTGAAGCCTGAAATGTGGCAAAAGGTCGCAAAGTTCAAGGGGGCCGAATACTTTCGCAAGGCACTGTATGTGTGACATCAAACTGGATGTGTGGTTACCGGGAACCAAGGTTGAGGGAGGGTGACGTGGGCATATGGTGAATAGTTATACCACCTTGATGTCAGGACTGCAGCTCCCACTCCCCAGGGAGGGACTCTCTCTACACCACCTAGCCAGGCTGCAGCGCCCACTCCCAGGGAGGAACTCTCTCTACACCACCTAGCCATGCTGCAGCTCCCACTCCCCAGGGAGGAACTCTCTCTACAGCACCTAGCCAGACTGCAGCTCCCACTCCCCAGGGAGGGACTCTCTCTACAGCACCAAATAGCCAGACTGCAGCTCCCACTACCCAGGGAGGAACTCTCTCTACAGCACCACCTAGCCGGGCTGCAGCTCCCACTCCCCAGGGAGGTACTCTCTCTACAGCACCTAGCCAGGCTGTAGCTCCCACTCCCCAGGGAGGGACTCTCTCTACAGCACCTAGCCAGACTGCATTTTGAAACATAAACATACAAAGCAAACTATGGTCAGGGCGTGACAGGCAGTCCCATTCTATGTGCCTGTGTGGCCTACCACTTCGCGGCTGAGCCGTTGTTGCTCCACTTCACAACAACAGCACTTACAGTACAGTTGACCGGGGACAGCTCTAGCAGGGCAGAAATTTGACGAGCTGACATGTTGGAAAGGTGGCATCCTGTGACGGTGCCACGTTGAAAGTCACTGAGTTCTTCATGAAGGCCATTCTACTGCCAATGTTTGTCTATGGAGATTGCATGGCTGTGTGCTTGATTTTATACACCTGTCAGCAACGGGTGTGGCTGAAATGGCTGAAATCTACTAATTTAAAGGGGTGTCCACATACTTTTTGTATATACAGTGTATCTTATTGCCTATATTTATTACCCAAACAGCTGTAGGGCTACAGAGATACAGATCTATAAACCGCTCAATGATCTTGGAGCCTTGGCATTCGAACGATCTGTTTTATTGTGGTATATTGTGATTATATAAGCAAAAAATAATAATGCCCCCCCCCTCATCACCGATTTCAACTGCCCCCGTAGTCACTTTATTTTGGCGCCGGGGTTGTACTGAAACATCCGTAGCGTCCAGGACGGGTTGACCTATAAAACGACGATCTTATGACCACTCCACTGTTATGCTCTCTCTATGACCCTGACAGGTACCAGGAGACTGGTCTGAAGTCAGCACCGTTGATGTCCTCTCTCTATGACCCCGACAGGTACCAGGAGACTGGTCTGAAGTCAGCATCGTCCATGTCCTCTCTCTATGACCCCGACAGGTACCAGGAGACTGGTCTGAAGTCAGCACCGTTGATGTCCTCTCTCTATGACCCCGACAGGTACCAGGAGACTGGTCTGAAGTCCAGGACGGTTTGTAGGCTATGACCCCTGACAGGTACCAGGAGACTGGTCTCTCTCTATGATCTTGACAGGTACCAGGAGACTGGTCTCTCTCTATGACCCCTGACAGGTACCAGGAGACTGGTCTCTCTCTATGACCCTGACAGGTACCAGGAGACTGGTCTGAAGTCCAGGACGGTTTGTAGGCTATGACCCCTGACAGGTACCAGGAGACTGGTCTCTCTCTATGATCTTGACAGGTACCAGGAGACTGGTCTCTCTCTATGATCTTGACACGTACCAGGAGACTGGTCTCTCTCTATGACCCCTGACAGGTAACAGGAGACTGGTCTCTCTCTATGATCCCTGACAGGTACCAGGAGACTGGTCTGAAGTCGGCACCGTTGATGTCCTCTCTCTATGACCCCTGACAGGTAACAGGAGACTGGTCTCTCTCTATGACCCCTGACAGGTACCAGGAGACTGGTCTGAAGTCAGCAACGTCCATGTCCTTTCTCTATGACCCCGACAGGTACCAGGAGACTGGTCTCTCTCTATGACCCCTGACAGGTACCAGGAGACTGGTCTGAAGTCCAGGACGGTTTGTAGGCTATGACCCCTGACAGGTAACAGGAGACTGGTCTCTCTCTATGACCCCTGACAGGTACCAGGAGACTGATCTGAAGTCAGCACCGTCCATGTCCTCTCTCTATGACCCATGACAGGTACCAGGAGACTGGTCTCTCTCTATGACCCCTGACAGGTACCAGGAGACTGGTCTGAAGTCAGCACCGTTGATGTCCTCTCTCTATGACCCCTGACAGGTACCAGGAGACTGGTCTCTCTCTATGACCCCTGACAGGTACCAGGAGACTGGTCTCTCTCTATGACCCCTGACAGGTACCAGGAGACAGGTCTCTCTCTATGACCCCCGACAGGTACCAGGAGACTGGTCTGAAGTCAGCACTGTTGATGTGCTCTCTCTATGACCCCTGACAGGTACCAGGAGACTGGTCTCTCTCTATGACCCCTGACAGGTACCAGGAGACTGGTCTCTCTCTATGACCCCTGACAGGTACCAGGAGACTGGTCTCTCTCTATGACCCCCGACAGTTACCAGGAGACTGGTCTGAAGTCAGCACCGTTGCTGTGCTCTCTCTATGACCCCTGACAGGTACCAGGAGACTGGTCTCTCTCTATGACCCCTGACAGGTACCAGGAGACTGGTCTCTCTCTATGACCCCAGACAGGTACCAGGAGACTGGTCTCTCTCTATGACCCCTGACAGGTACCAGGAGACTGGTCTCTCTCTATGACCCCTGACAGGTACCAGGAGACTGGTCTCTCTCTATGATCTTGACAGGTACCAGGAGACTGGTCTCTCTCTATGACCCCTGACAGGTACCAGGAGACTGGTCTGAAGTCAGCACCGTCCATGTCCTTTCTCTATGACCCCGACACGTACCAGGAGACTGGTCTCTCTCTATGACCCCTGACAGGTAACAGGAGACTGGTCTCTCTCTATGACCCCTGACAGGTACCAGGAGACTGGTCTGAAATCAGCACCGTCCATGTCCTCTATCTATGACTCCTGACAGGTACCAGGAGACTGGTCTGAAGTCAGCAACGTCCATGTCCTTTCTCTATGACCCCGACAGGTACCAGGAGACTGGTCTCTCTCTATGACCCCTGACAGGTACCAGGAGACTGGTCTGAAGTCCAGGACGGTTTGTAGGCTATGACCCCTGACAGGTACCAGGAGACTGGTCTCTCTGTATGACCCTTACAGGTACCAGGAGACTGATCTGAAGTCAGCAACGTCCATGTCCTCTCTCTATGACCCATGACAGGTACCAGGAGACTGGTCTCTCTCTATGACCCCTGACAGGTACCAGGAGACTGGTCTGAAGTCAGCACCGTTGATGTCCTCTCTCTATGACCCCTGACAGGTACCAGGAGACTGGTCTCTCTCTATGACCCCTGACAGGTACCAGGAGACTGGTCTCTCTCTATGACCCCCGGCAGGTACCAGGAGACTGGTCTCTCTCTATGACCCCCGACAGGTACCAGGAGACTGGTCTGAAGTCAGCACAGTTGATGTGCTCTCTCTATGACACCTGACAGGTACCAGGAGACTGGTCTCTCTCTATGACCCCCGACAGGTACCAGGAGACTGGTCTCTCTCTATGACCCCTGACAGGTACCAGGAGACTGGTCTGAAGTCGGCACCGTTGATATGCTCTCTCTATGACCCCTGACAGGTACGAGGAGACTGGTCTCTCTCTTTGACCCCTGACAGGTACCAGGAGACTGGTCTCTCTCTATGACCCTGACAGGTACAAGGAGACTGGTCTCTCTCTATGACCCTGACAGGAACCAGGAGACTGGTCTCTCTCTATGACCCCCGACAGGTACCAGGAGACTGGTCTCTCTCTATGACCCCTGACAGGTACCAGGAGACTGGTCTGAAGTCGGCACCGTTGATATGCTCTCTCTATGACCCCTGACAGGTACGAGGATACTGGTCTCTCTCTATGACCCCTGACAGGTACCAGGAGACTGGTCTCTCTCTATGACCCTGACAGGTACAAGGAGACTGGTCTCTCTCTATGACCCTGACAGGTACAAGGAGACTGGTCTCACTCTATGACCCCAACAGGTACCAGGAGACTGGTCTCTGTCTGTGACCCTGACAGGTACAAGGAGACTGGTCTCTCTCTATGACCTCTGACAGGTACCAGGAGACTGGTCTCTCTCTATGACCCCTGACAGGTACCAGGAGACTGGTCTGAAGTCCAGGACGGTTTGTAGGCTATGACCCCTGACAGGTACCAGGAGACTGGTCTCTCTGTATGACCCTTACAGGTACCAGGAGACTGATCTGAAGTCAGCACCGTCCATGTCCTCTCTCTATGACCCCTGACAGGTACCAGGAGACTGGTCCCTCTCTATGACCCCCGGCAGGTACCAGGAGACTGGTCTCTCTCTATGACCCCCGACAGGTACCAGGAGACTGGTCTGAAGTCAGCACAGTTGATGTGCTCTCTCTATGACACCTGACAGGTACCAGGAGACTGGTCTCTCTCTATGACCCCCGACAGGTACCAGGAGACTGGTCTCTCTCTATGACCCCTGACAGGTACCAGGAGACTGGTCTGAAGTCGGCACCGTTGATATGCTCTCTCTATGACCCCTGACAGGTACGAGGAGACTGGTCTCTCTCTTTGACCCCTGACAGGTACCAGGAGACTGGTCTCTCTCTATGACCCTGACAGGTACAAGGAGACTGGTCTCTCTCTATGACCCTGACAGGTACCAGGAGACTGGTCTCTCTCTATGACCCCCGACAGGTACTAGGAGACTGGTCTCCCTCTATGACCCCTGACAGGTACCAGGAGACTGGTCTGAAGTCGGCACCGTTGATATGCTCTCTCTATGACCCCTGACAGGTACAAGGAGACTGGTCTCTCTCTATGACCCCTGACAGGTACCAGGAGACTGGTCTCTCTCTATGACCCTGACAGGTACAAGGAGACTGGTCTCTCTCTATGACCCTGACAGGTACAAGGAGACTGGTCTCACTCTATGACCCCGACAGGTACCAGGAGACTGGTCTCTCTCTGTGACCCTGACAGGTACAAGGAGACTGGTCTCTCTCTATGACCTCTGACAGGTACCAGGAGACTGGTCTCTCTCTATGACCCCTGACAGGTACCAGGAGACTGGTCTCTCTCTATGACCCCTGACAGGTACCAGGAGACTGGTCTCTCTCTATGACCCTGACAGGTACAAGGAGACTGGTCTCTCTCTATGACCCTGACAGGTTCCAGGAGACTGGTCTCTCTCTATGACCCCGACAGGTACCAGGAGACTGGTCTATTTCTATGACCCTGACAGGTACCAGGAGACTGGTCTCTCTCTATGACCCCTGACAGGTACCAGGAGACTGGTCAGAAGTCAGCACCGTTGATGTGCTCTCTCTATGACCCCTGACAGGTACCAGGAGACTGGTCTCTCTCTATGACCCCTGACAGGTACCAGGAGACTGGTCTCTCTCTATGACCCCCGACAGGTACCAGGAGACTGGTCTGAAGTCAGCACCGTTGATGTGCTCTCTCTATGACCCCTGACAGGTACCAGGACACTGGTCTCTCTCTATGACCCCTGACAGGAACCAGGAGACTGGTCTCCCTCTATGACCCCCGACAGGTACCAGGAGACTGGTCTCTCTCTATGACCCCTGACAGGTACCAGGAGACTGGTCTGAAGTCGCCACCGTTTATTTGCTCTCTCTATGACCCCTGACAGGTACCAGGAGACTGGTCTCTCTCTATGACCCCTGACAGGTACGAGGAGACTGGTCTCTCTCTATGACCCCTGACACGTACCAGGAGACTGGTCTCTCTCTATGACCTTGACAGGTACAAGGAGACTGGTCTCTCTCTATGACCCTGACAGGTACAAGGAGACTGGTCTCTCTCTATGACCCCGACAGGTACCAGGAGACTGGTCTCTCTCTATGACCCTGACAGGTACAAGGAGACTGGTCTCTCTCTATGACCTCTGACAGGTACCAGGAGACTGGTCTCTCTCTATGACCCCTGACAGGTACCAGGAGACTGGTCTCTCTCTATGACCCCTGACAGGTACCAGGAGACTGGTCTCTCTCTATGACCCTGACAGGTACAAGGCGACTGGTCTCTCTCTATGACCCCTGACAGGTACCAGGAGACTGGTCTGAAGTCAGCACCGTTGATGTGCTCTCTCTATGACCCCTGACAGGTACCAGGAGACTGGTCTCTCTCTATGACCCCCGGCAGGTACCAGGAGACTGGTCTGAAGTCAGCACAGTTGATGTGCTCTCTCTATGACACCTGACAGGTACCAGGAGACTGGTCTCTCTCTATGACCCCCGACAGGTACCAGGAGACTGGTCTCTCTCTATGACCCTTGACAGGTACCAGGAGACTGGTCTGAAGTCGGCACCGTTGATGTGTTCTCTCTATGACCCCTGACAGGTACCAGGAGACTGGTCTCTCTCTATGACCCCTGACAGGTACGAGGAGACTGTTCTCTCTCTATGACCCCTGACAGGTACCAGGAGACTGGTCTCTCTCTATGACCCTGACAGGTACAAGGAGACTGGTCTCTCTCTAAGACCCTGACAGGTACAAGGAGACTGGTCTCTCTCTATGACCCCGACAGGTACCAGGAGACTGGTCTCTCTCCATGACCCTGACAGGTACAAGGATACTGGTCTCTCTCTATGACCCTGACAGGTACCAGGATACTTTTCTCTCTCTATGACACCCGACAGGTACCAGGAGACTGGTCTCTCTCTATGACCCCCGAGAGGTACCAGGAGACTGGTCTCTCTCTATGACCCCTGACAGGTAACAGGAGACTGGTCTCTCTCTATGACCCTGACAGGTACCAGGAGACTGGTCTGAAGTCAGCACCGTTGATGTCCTCTCTCTATGACCCTTGACAGGTACCAGGAGACTGGTCTGAAGTCAGCACCGTCCATGTCCTCTCTCTATGAGCCCTGACAGGTACCAGGAGACTGGTCTGAAGTCAGCACCGTCCATGTCCTCTCTCTATGACCCCTGACAGGTACCAGGAGACTGGCCTCTCTCTATGACCCCCGACAGGTACCAGGAGACTGGTCTCTCTCTATGACCCCTGACAGGTACCAGGAGACTGGTCTCTCTCTATGACCCCTGACAGGTACAAGGAGACTGGTCTCTCTCTATGACCTCTGACAGGTACCAGGAGACTGGTCTCTCTCTATGACCCCTGACAGGTACCAGGAGACTGGTCTCTCTCTATGACCCTGACAGGTACAAGGAGACTGGTCTCTCTCTATGACCTCTGACAGGTACCAGGAGACTGGTCTCTCTCTATGACCCCTGACAGGTACCAGGAGACTGGTCTCTCTCTATGACCCTGACAGGTACAAGGAGACTGGTCTCTCTCTATGACCTCTGACAGGTACCAGGAGACTGGTCTCTCTCTATGACCCCTGACAGGTACCAGTAGACTGGTCTCTCTCTATGACCCCTGACAGGTACCAGGAGACTGGTCTCTCTCTATGACCCTGACAGGTACAAGGAGACTGGTCTCTCTCTATGACCCCTGACAGGTACCAGGAGACTGGTCTGAAGTCAGCACCGTTGATGTGCTCTCTCTATGACCCCTGACAGGTACCAGGAGACTGGTCTCTCTATGACCCCTGACAGGTACCAGGAGACTGGTCTCTCTCTATGACCTCTGACAGGTACCAGGAGACTGGTCTCTCTCTATGACCTCTGACAGGTACCAGGAGACTGGTCTCTCTCTATGACCCCTGACAGGTACCAGGAGACTGGTCTCTCTCTATGACCCTGACAGGTACAAGGAGACTGGTCTCTCTCTATGACCCTGACAGGTACCAGGAGACGGGTCTGAAGTCAGCACCGTTGATGTGCTCTCTCTATGACCCCTGACAGGTACCAGGAGACTGGTCTCTCTCTATGACCCCTGACAGGTACCAGGAGACTGGTCTCTCTCTATGACCCCTGACAGGTACCAGGAGACTGGTCTCTCTCTATGACCCCCGACAGGTACCAGGAGACTGGTCTGAAGTCAGCACTGTTGATGTGCTCTCTCTATGACCCCTGACAGGTACCAGGAGACTGGTCTCTCTCTATGACCCCTGACAGGTACCAGGAGACTGGTCTCTCTCTATGAGCCCTGACAGGTACCAGGAGACTGGTCTCTCTCTATGACCCCCGACAGGTACCAGGAGACTGGTCTGAAGTCAGCACCGTTGCTGTGCTCTCTCTATGACCCCTGACAGGTACCAGGAGACTGGTCTCTCTCTATGACCCCTGACAGGTACCATGAGACTGGTCTCTCTCTATGACCCCCGACAGGTACCAGGAGACTGGTCTGAAGTCAGCACCATTGCTGTGCTCTCTCTATGACCCCTGACAGGTACCAGGAGACTGGTCTCTCTCTATGACACCTGACAGGTACCAGGAGACTGGTCTCTCTCTATGACCCCTGACAGGTACCAGGAGACTGGTCTCTCTCTATGACCCTGACAGGTACAAGGAGACTGGTCTCTCTCTATGACCCCTGACAGGTACGAGGAGACTGGTCTGAAGTCAGCACCGTTGATGTGCTCTCTCTATGACCCCTGACAGGTACCAGGAGACTGGTCTCTCTCTATGACCCCTGACAGGTACCAGGAGACTGGTCTCTCTCTATGACCTCTGACAGGTACCAGGAGACTGGTCTCTCTCTATGACCCCTGACAGGTACCAGGAGACTGGTCTGAAGTCGGCACCGTTGATGTGCTCTCTCTATGACCCCTGGCAGGTACCAGGAGACTGGTCTCTCTCTATGACCCCTGTAAGGTACGAGGAGACTGGTCTCTCTCTATGACCCCTGACAGGTACCAGGAGACTGGTCTCTCTCTATGACCCTGACAGGTACACGGAGACTGGTCTCTCTCTATGACCCTGACAGGTACAAGGAGACTGGTCTCTCTCTATGACCCCGACAGGTACCAGGAGACTGGTCTCTCTCTATGACCCTGACAGGTACAAGGAGACTGGTCTCTCTCTATGACCTCTGACAGGTACCAGGAGACTGGTCTCTCTCTATGACCCCTGACAGGTACCAGGAGACTGGTCTCTCTCTATGACCCCTGACAGGTACCAGGAGACTGGTCTGAAGTCAGCACCGTTGATGTGCTCTCTCTATGACCCCTGACAGGTACCAGGAGACTGGTCTCTCTCTATGACCCCTGACAGGTACCAGGAGACTGGTCTCTCTCTATGACCCCTGACAGGTACCAGGAGACTGGTCTCTCTCTATGACCCCTGACAGGTACCAGGAGACTGGTCTCTCTCTATGACCCCCGACAGGTACCAGGAGACTGGTCTGAAGTCAGCACCGTTGCTGTGCTCTCTCTATGACCCCTGACAGGTACCAGGAGACTGGTCTCTATGACCCCTGACAGGTACCAGGAGACTGGTCTGAAGTCAGCACCGTTGATGTGCTGATGTTCCTGTTTGGTCCGAAACCGTTTTGTCTACAAACACGGTGGTGTTCTCCGTTTTACTCCACGACCCCCACAAGTGTCAAGGGAAGTCTGCAATGCGACAGAGTCTGAGTGGAAATATCTGATGTCGTCCTCCTCCTCAAAGAGAACCCACTCCCCCCTAAAAAACATATCCTTTTTCCACTTCCATCCACAAAAAGGCGTAAAAATGATAGTCCCGTTCTCCCTGATGTGTAATAACAAAGCAGTCAGAGATCAACGCAGAGAGACGCTCTTCTTCTTCGCTGCTGTTAAAACCCCCCCAATAGAACCATCTTCCTTCTGTCTCTCTTGTTTCTTCTTCTCTGCTGTTAAAACCCCCCAAATAGCACCATCTTCCTCCTGTCTCTCGTTTCTTCTTTGCTGCTGTTAAACCCCCCCCAAATAGCACCATCTTCCTTCTGTCTCTCTTGTTTCTTCTTCGCTGCTGTTAAAACCCCCCCAATATAACCATCTTCCTCCTGTCTCTCTCATTTCTTCTTCACTGTTATTAAAACCCCCCAATAGTACCATCTTCCTCCTGTCTCTCATGTTTCTTCTTCGCTGTTGTTAAAACCCCCCCAATAGAACCATCTTCCTTCTGTCTCTCATGTTTCTTCTTCTCTGTTGTTAAAACCCCTCCAATAGAACCATCTTCCTCCTGTCTCTCTTGTTTCTTCTTCGCTGCTGTTAAAACCCCTCCAATAGAACCATCTTCCTCCTGTCTCTCTTGTTTCTTCTTCTCTGTTGTTAAAACCCCCCCAATAGAACCATCTTCCTCCTGTCTCTCTCATTTCTTCTTCGCTGTTATTAAAACCCCCCAATAGTACCATCTTCCTTCTGTCTCTCGTGTTTCAGGGCAGCCAGACACAGACAGCGCCCGGCAGACGACTCTCTGTCTGCGGCATCGAAGAGACACAAGCGACCAAACGATACGAGGAGGAGAGGAGAAAGGCGGCAGCGGTAAAAATGAGGTTCGTATTTCTCTGGTTTGTTACATTTCTGTCACTCTCTTCGTCGCTCCACCTCGTCATCGTCACGATTTCGGACTCTCTTTTTTTGGAGGAGGGATTTTATTTTTGTGTTTTCTGTCGACAGTCGGCTGCTGAGAGGAGAAGGAGGTGGTGAAAAGCTGTTCAGTTCTTCTGACGCGGCAGAGAACGTCCTATATCATGGAGTCACATGATGATGAAGAGGGTGAATTGGCCAAGCCCTATATCATGGAGTCACATGATGATGAAGAGGGTGAATTGGCCAAGCCCTATATCATGGAGTCACATTATGATGAAGAGGGTGAATTGGCCAAGCCCTATATCATGGAGTCACATGATGATGAAGAGGGTGAATTGGCCAAGCCCTATATCATGGAGTCACATGATGATGAAGAGGGTGAATTGGCCAAGCCCTATATCATGGAGTCACATGGTGATGAAGAGGATGAATTGGCCAAGCCCTATATCATGGAGTCACATGATGATGAAGAGGGTGAATTGGACAAGCCCTATATCATGGAGTCACATGATGATGAAGAGGATGAATTGGCCAAGCCCTATATCATAGAGTCACATGATGATGAAGAGGATGAATTGGCCAAGCCCTATATCATAGAGTCACATGGTGATGAAGAGGATGAATTGGCCATAAAGTACAGAAGGGGATGGTTTGGAGGATGAAGATGAAACAAGTCCCTGGTGTAGATGAGTGGGAAGTCTCCCCTGGTGTGGATGAATGGGAAGTCTCCCCTGGTGTAGATGAGTGGGAAGTCTCCCCTGGTGTGGATGAATGGGAAGTCTCCCCTGGTGTAGATGAGTGGGAAGTCTCCCCTGGTGTGGATGAATGGGAAGTCTCCCCTGGTGTAGATGAGTGGGAAGTCTCCCCTGGTGTAGATGAGTGGGAAGTCTCCCCTGGTGTGGATGAATGGGAAGTCTCCCCTGATGTAGATGAGTGGGAAGTCTCCCCTGCTGTAGATGAGTGGGAAAAACCTCCCCTCCAGTTGCTCTGATATCTCTCCTGCAACTCAATATGAAGGATATGTCAAATCCCTGTCTGGGTTGCAGAGGACGTTAATTCCACCAATATTGGATGGCAGCAACAGCGCTCTCTATGGAGCGAAATCACCATTCATATGAGTGTGGGTTACATTCTCTGTTACCACGGAGATAAGACCAAATATAGAACCAACGTGTCATAAAGTATCGTTTTAATACTTTGGTATCTGGTTACACTCCCTCACCCTAACTCTCTCCTCCATCAGGATGGTTCTAGAGGTACCAGGTTACACTCCCTAACTCTCTCCTCCATCAGGATGGTTCTAGAGGTACCAGGTTACACTCCCTAACTCTCTCCTCCATCAGGATGGTTCTAGAGGTACCAGGTTACACTCCCTCACCCTAACTCTCTACTCCATCAGGATGGTTCTAGAGGTACCAGGTTACACTCCCTCACCCTAACTCTCTCCTCCATCAGGATGGTTCTAGAGGTACCAGGTTACACTCCCTCACCCTAACTCTCTCCTCCATCAGGATGGTTCTAGAGGTACCAGGTTACACTCCCTCACCCTAACTCTCTCCTCCATCAGGATGGTTCTAGAGGTACCAGGTTACACTCCCTCACCCTAACTCTCTCCTCTATCAGGATGGTTCTAGAGGTACCAGGTTACACTCCCTCGCCCTAACTCTCTCCTCCATCAGGATGGTTCTAGAGGTACCAGGTTACACTCCCTCACCCTAACTCTCTCCTCCATCAGGATGGTTCTAGAGGTACCAGGTTACACTCCTTATAACCCTAACTCTCTCCTCCATCAGGATGGTTCTAGAGGTACCAGGTTACACTCCCTCACCCTAACTCTCTCCTCCATCAGGATGGTTCTAGAGGTACCAGGTTACACTCCCTAACTCTCTCCTCCATCAGGATGGTTCTAGAGGTACCAGGTTACACTCCCTAACTCTCTCCTCCATCAGGATGGTTCTAGAGGTACCAGGTTACACTCCCTATAACCCTAACTCTCTCCTCCATCAGGATGGTTCTAGAGGTACCAGGTTACACTCCCTATAACCCTAACTCTCTCCTCCATCAGGATGGTTCTAGAGGTACCAGGTTACTAAGACTAAGACACTTCTCCCACCCTCTAAGACTAGACACTTCTCTCTACTGAGAAAAGGGGGGACACAGTCTTCCAGCTGATGGGGGAAACTTCAGTCACACACTGCATTACTTTTACCTCATGCACCAATTAATGTTGTAACTCCTCTGACCAGAGAAAGTGACATATCCCTGGATATATAAAAAATAAAAGACACAAGCCACAAATAATAAGAAGGGCTTATAAAAGTGTTGAAGAAAGTGTTGACAGAACTGAATAACAACGTAAACATGAAGTCAGTCACAGAAACAGCAGCTTTTTACTGTATTCATGGAGCTTTTTACTGTATTCATGGAGCTTTTTACTGTATTCATGGAGCTTTTTCCTGTATCCATGGAGCTTTTTCCTGTATTCATGGAGCTTTTTACTGTATTCATGGAGCTTTTTACTGTATTCATGGAGCTTTTTCCTGTATTCATGGAGCTTTTTCCTGTATTCATGGAGCTTTTTACTGTATTTATGGAGCTTTTTACTGTATTCATGGAGCTTTTTACTGTATTTATGGAGCTTTTTACTGTATTCATGGAGCTTTTTACTGTATTCATGGAGCTTTTTACTGTATTCATGGAGCTTTATCCTGTATTCATGGATTCTCTCTGTAGTCATGTTTTTAGACATTTTGAAATCTCCCATTATCAAGTTTGCTGTGAATTCTAGGCTTCTTTTTTTACAGTCTATGGCATGAGGAAAATGTGCAGACACGGTGATCTGAGCGATGTGATTGGCCAGCCGTAGGCCTATAGGTGCACTGTATATAGACTTTTTTTGTTTTCCTTTTTTTTCTACTGTATTATTGACTGTATGTTTTGTTTATTCCATGTGTAACTCTGTGTTGTTGTTTACTCCATGTGTAACTCTGTGTTGTTGTTTACTCCATGTGTAACTCTGTGTTGTTGTTTACTCCATGTGTAACTCTGTGTTGTTGTATGTGTCGAATTGCTTTGCTTTATCTTGGCCAGGTTACAGTTGTAAATGAGAACTTGTTCTCAACTGGCCTACCTGGTTAAATAAAGGTGTTCTCAACTGGCCTACCTGGTTAAATAAAGGTGTTCTCAACTGGCCTACCTGGTTAAATAAAGGTGTTCTCAACTGGCCTACCTGGTTAAATAAAGGTGTTCTCAACTGGCCTACCTGGTTAAATAAAGGTGTTCTCAACTGGCCTACCTGGTTAAATAAAGGTGTTCTCAACTAGCCTACCTGGTTAAATAAAGGTGTTCTCAACTAGCCTACCTGGTTAAATAAAGGTGTTCTCAACTGGCCTACCTGGTTAAATAAAGGTGTTCTCAACTGGCCTACCTGGTTAAATAAAGGTGTTCTCAACTAGCCTACCTGGTTAAATAAAGGTGTTCTCAACTAGCCTACCTGGTTAAATAAAGGTGTTCTCAACTGGCCTACCTGGTTAAATAAAGGTGTTCTCAACTAGCCTACCAGGTTAAATAAAGGTGTTCTCAACTGGCCTACCTGGTTAAATAAAGGTGTTCTCAACTGGCCTACCTGGTTAAATAAAGGTGTTCTCAACTGGCCTACCTGGTTAAATAAAGGTGTTCTCAACTGGCCTACCTGGTTAAATAAAGGTGTTCTCAACTGGCCTACCTGGTTAAATAAAGGTGTTCTCAACTGGCCTACCTGGTTAAATAAAGGTGTTCTCAACTGGCCTACCTGGTTAAATAAAGGTGTTCTCAACTGGCCTACCTGGTTAAATAAAGGTGTTCTCAACTGGCCTACCTGGTTAAATAAAGGTGTTCTCAACTAGCCTACCTGGTTAAATAAAGGTGTTCTCAACTGGCCTACCTGGTTAAATAAAGGTGTTCTCAACTGGCCTACCCGGTTAAATAAAGGTGAAATAAAATAATTAAAAAGAACCCTCTATGCAAAGGGTTCTACATGGAACTGGGGCGGCAGGGTAGCCTAGTGGTTAGAGTGTAGAGGCGGCAGGGTAGCCTAGTGGTTAGAGTGTAGAGGCGGCAGGGTAGCCTAGTGGTTAGAGTGTAGAGGCGGCAGGGTAGCCTAGTGGTTAGAGTGTAGAGGAGGCAGGGTAGCCTAGTGGTTAGAGTGTAGAGGCGGCAGGGTAGCCTAGTGGTTAGAGTGTAGAGGAGGCAGGGTAGCCTAGTGGTTAGAGTGTAGAGGCGGCAGGGTAGCCTAGTGGTTAGAGTGTAGAGGCGGCAGGGTAGCCTAGTGGTTAGAGTGTAGAGGCGGCAGGGTAGCCTAGTGGTTAGAGTGTAGAGGCGGCAGGGTAGCCTAGTGGTTAGAGTGTAGAGGCGGCAGGGTAGCCTAGTGGTTAGAGTGTAGAGGCGGCAGGGTAGCCTAGTGGTTAGAGTGTAGAGGCGGCAGGTAGCCTAGTGGTTAGAGTGTAGAGGCGGCAGGGTAGCCTAGTGGTTAGAGTGTAGAGGCGGCAGGGTAGCCTAGTGGTTAGAGTGTAGAGGCTGCAGGGTAGCCTAGTGGTTAGAGTGTAGAGGCTGCAGGGTAGCCTAGTGGTTAGAGTGTAGAGGCGGCAGGGTAGCCTAGTGGTTAGAGTGTAGAGGCGGCAGGGTAGCCTAGTGGTTAGAGTGTAGAGGCAGCAGGGTGGCCTAGTGGTTAGAGTGTAGAGGCGGCAGGGTAGCCTAGTGGTTAGAGTGTAGAGGCGGCAGGGTAGCCTAGTGGTTAGAGTGTAGAGGCGGCAGGGTAGCCTAGTGGTTAGAGTGTAGAGGCGGCAGGGTAGCCTAGTGGTTAGAGTGTAGAGGCGGCAGGGTAGCCTAGTGGTTAGAGTGTAGAGGCTGCAGGGTAGCCTAGTGGTTAGAGTGTAGAGGCGGCAGGGTAGCCTAGTGGTTAGAGTGTAGAGGCGGCAGGTAGCCTAGTGGTTAGAGTGTAGAGGCGGCAGGGTAGCCTAGTGGTTAGAGTGTAGAGGCGGCAGGGTAGCCTAGTGGTTAGAGTGTAGAGGCTGCAGGGTAGCCTAGTGGTTAGAGTGTAGAGGCTGCAGGGTAGCCTAGTGGTTAGAGTGTAGAGGCGGCAGGGTAGCCTAGTGGTTAGAGTGTAGAGGCGGCAGGGTAGCCTAGTGGTTAGAGTGTAGAGGCAGCAGGGTGGCCTAGTGGTTAGAGTGTAGAGGCGGCAGGGTAGCCTAGTGGTTAGAGTGTAGAGGCGGCAGGGTAGCCTAGTGGTTAGAGTGTAGAGGCGGCAGGGTAGCCTAGTGGTTAGAGTGTAGAGGCGGCAGGGTAGCCTAGTGGTTAGAGTGTAGAGGCGGCAGGTAGCCTAGTGGTTAGAGTGTAGAGGCGGCAGGGTAGCCTAGTGGTTAGAGTGTAGAGGCGGCAGGGTAGCCTAGTGGTTAGAGTGTAGAGGCTGCAGGGTAGCCTAGTGGTTAGAGTGTAGAGGCTGCAGGGTAGCCTAGTGGTTAGAGTGTAGAGGCGGCAGGGTAGCCTAGTGGTTAGAGTGTAGAGGCGGCAGGGTAGCCTAGTGGTTAGAGTGTAGAGGCAGCAGGGTGGCCTAGTGGTTAGAGTGTAGAGGCGGCAGGGTAGCCTAGTGGTTAGAGTGTAGAGGAGGCAGGGTAGCCTAGTGGTTAGAGTGTAGAGGCGGCAGGGTAGCCTAGTGGTTAGAGTGTAGAGGAGGCAGGGTAGCCTAGTGGTTAGAGTGTAGCGGAGGCAGGGTAGCCTAGTGGTTAGAGTGTAGAGGCGGCAGGGTAGCCTAGTGGTTAGAGTGTAGAGGAGGCAGGGTAGCCTAGTGGTTAGAGTGTAGAGGCGGCAGGGTAGCCTAGTGGTTAGAGTGTAGAGGCGGCAGGGTAGCCTAGTGGTTAGAGTGTAGCGGAGGCAGGGTAGCCTAGTGGTTAGAGTGTAGAGGCGGCAGGGTAGCCTAGTGGTTAGAGTGTAGAGGCGGCAGGGTAGCCTAGTGGTTAGAGTGTAGAGGCGGCAGGGTAGCCTAGTGGTTAGAGTGTAGAGGCGGCAGGTAGCCTAGTGGTTAGAGTGTAGAGGCGGCAGGGTAGCCTAGTGGTTAGAGTGTAGAGGCGGCAGGGTAGCCTAGTGGTTAGAGTGTAGAGGCTGCAGGGTAGCCTAGTGGTTAGAGTGTAGAGGCTGCAGGGTAGCCTAGTGGTTAGAGTGTAGAGGCGGCAGGGTAGCCTAGTGGTTAGAGTGTAGAGGCGGCAGGGTAGCCTAGTGGTTAGAGTGTAGAGGCAGCAGGGTGGCCTAGTGGTTAGAGTGTAGAGGCGGCAGGGTAGCCTAGTGGTTAGAGTGTAGAGGCGGCAGGGTAGCCTAGTGGTTAGAGTGGAGGGGTGGCAGGGTAGCCTAGTGGTTAGAGTGTAGAGGCTGCAGGGTAGCCTAGTGGTTAGAGTGTAGAGGCGGCAGGGTAGCCTAGTGGTTAGAGTGTAGAGGCGGCAGGGTAGCCTAGTGGTTAGAGTGTAGAGGCAGCAGGGTGGCCTAGTGGTTAGAGTGTAGAGGCGGCAGGGTAGCCTAGTGGTTAGAGTGTAGAGGCGGCAGGGTAGCCTAGTGGTTAGAGTGGAGGGGTGGCAGGGTAGCCTAGTGGTTAGAGTGTAGAGGCGGCAGGGTAGCCTAGTGGTTAGAGTGTAGAGGAGGCAGGGTAGTGGTTAGAGTGTAGAGGCGGCAGGGTAGCCTAGTGGTTAGAGTGTAGAGGCGGCAGGGTAGCCTAGTGGTTAGAGTGTAGAGGCGGCAGGGTAGCCTAGTGGTTAGAGTGTAGAGGCGGCAGGGTAGCCTAGTGGTTAGAGTGTAGAGGCGGCAGGTAGCCTAGTGGTTAGAGTGTAGAGGCGGCAGGGTAGCCTAGTGGTTAGAGTGTAGAGGCGGCAGGTAGACTAGTGGTTAGAGTGTAGAGGCGGCAGGTAGACTAGTGGTTAGAGTGTAGAGGTGGCAGGGTAGCCTAGTGGTTAGAGTGTAGAGGCGGCAGGGTAGCCTAGTGGTTAGAGTGTAGAGGCGGCAGGGTAGCCTAGTGGTTAGAGTGTAGAGGAGGCAGGGTAGCCTAGTGGTTAGAGTGTAGAGGCGGCAAGGTAGCCTAGTGGTTAGAGTGTAGAGGCGGCAGGGTAGCCTAGTGGTTAGAGTGTAGAGGTGGCAGGGTAGCCTAGTGGTTAGAGTGTAGAGGCGGCAGGGTAGCCTAGTGGTTAGAGTGTAGAGGAGGCAGGGTAGCCTAGTGGTTAGAGTGTAGAGGCGGCAGGGTAGCCTAGTGGTTAGAGTGTAGAGGCGGCAGGGTAGCCTAGTGGTTAGAGTGTAGCGGAGGCAGGGTAGCCTAGTGGTTAGAGTGTAGAGGCGGCAGGGTAGCCTAGTGGTTAGAGTGTAGAGGCGGCAGGGTAGCCTAGTGGTTAGAGTGTAGAGGCGGCAGGGTAGCCTAGTGGTTAGAGTGTAGAGGCGGCAGGTAGCCTAGTGGTTAGAGTGTAGAGGCGGCAGGGTAGCCTAGTGGTTAGAGTGGAGGGGTGGCAGGGTAGCCTAGTGGTTAGAGTGTAGAGGCGGCAGGGTAGCCTAGTGGTTAGAGTGTAGAGGAGGCAGGGTAGTGGTTAGAGTGTAGAGGCGGCAGGGTAGCCTAGTGGTTAGAGTGTAGAGGCGGCAGGGTAGCCTAGTGGTTAGAGTGTAGAGGCGGCAGGGTAGCCTAGTGGTTAGAGTGTAGAGGCGGCAGGGTAGCCTAGTGGTTAGAGTGTAGAGGCGGCAGGTAGCCTAGTGGTTAGAGTGTAGAGGCGGCAGGGTAGCCTAGTGGTTAGAGTGTAGAGGCGGCAGGTAGACTAGTGGTTAGAGTGTAGAGGCGGCAGGTAGACTAGTGGTTAGAGTGTAGAGGTGGCAGGGTAGCCTAGTGGTTAGAGTGTAGAGGCGGCAGGGTAGCCTAGTGGTTAGAGTGTAGAGGCGGCAGGGTAGCCTAGTGGTTAGAGTGTAGAGGAGGCAGGGTAGCCTAGTGGTTAGAGTGTAGAGGCGGCAAGGTAGCCTAGTGGTTAGAGTGTAGAGGCGGCAGGGTAGCCTAGTGGTTAGAGTGTAGAGGTGGCAGGGTAGCCTAGTGGTTAGAGTGTAGAGGCGGCAGGGTAGCCTAGTGGTTAGAGTGTAGAGGCGGCAGGGTAGCCTAGTGGTTAGAGTGTAGAGGCGGCAGGGTAGCCTAGTGGTTAGAGTGTAGAGGCGGCAGGGTAGCCTAGTGGTTAGAGTGTAGAGGCGGCAGGGTAGCCTAGTGGTTAGAGTGTAGAGGCGGCAGGGTAGCCTAGTGGTTAGAGTGTAGAGGCGGCAGGGTAGCCTAGTGGTTAGAGTGTAGAGGCGGCAGGGTAGCCTAGTGGTTAGAGTGTAGAGGCGGCAGGGTAGCCTAGTGGTTAGAGTGTAGAGGCGGCAGGGTAGCCTAGTGGTTAGAGTGTAGAGGCGGCAGGGTAGCCTAGTGGTTAGAGTGTAGAGGCGGCAGGGTAGCCTAGTGGTTAGAGTGTAGAGGCGGCAGGGTAGCCTAGTGGTTAGAGTGTAGAGGCGGCAGGGTAGCCTAGTGGTTAGAGTGTAGAGGCGGCAGGGTAGCCTAATGGTTAGAGTGTAGAGGTGGCAGGGTAGCCTAGTGGTTAGAGTGTAGAGGCGGCAGGGTAGCCTAGTGGTTAGAGTGTAGAGGAGGCAGGGTAGCCTAGTGGTTAGAGTGTAGAGGCGGCAGGGTAGCCTAGTGGTTAGAGTGTAGAGGCGGCAGGGTAGCCTAGTGGTTAGAGTGTAGAGGAGGCAGGGTAGCCTAGTGGTTAGAGTGTAGAGGCGGCAGGGTAGCCTAGTGGTTAGAGTGTAGAGGCGGCAGGGTAGCCTAGTGGTTAGAGTGTAGAGGCGGCAGGTAGCCTAGTGGTTAGAGTGTAGAGGCGGCAGGGTAGCCTAGTGGTTAGAGTGTAGAGGCGGCAGGTAGACTAGTGGTTAGAGTGTAGAGGCGGCAGGTAGACTAGTGGTTAGAGTGTAGAGGTGGCAGGGTAGCCTAGTGGTTAGAGTGTAGAGGCGGCAGGGTAGCCTAGTGGTTAGAGTGTAGAGGCGGCAGGGTAGCCTAGTGGTTAGAGTGTAGAGGAGGCAGGGTAGCCTAGTGGTTAGAGTGTAGAGGCGGCAAGGTAGCCTAGTGGTTAGAGTGTAGAGGCGGCAGGGTAGCCTAGTGGTTAGAGTGTAGAGGTGGCAGGGTAGCCTAGTGGTTAGAGTGTAGAGGCGGCAGGGTAGCCTAGTGGTTAGAGTGTAGAGGCGGCAGGGTAGCCTAGTGGTTAGAGTGTAGAGGCGGCAGGGTAGCCTAGTGGTTAGAGTGTAGAGGCGGCAGGGTAGCCTAGTGGTTAGAGTGTAGAGGCGGCAGGGTAGCCTAGTGGTTAGAGTGTAGAGGCGGCAGGGTAGCCTAGTGGTTAGAGTGTAGAGGCGGCAGGGTAGCCTAGTGGTTAGAGTGTAGAGGCGGCAGGGTAGCCTAGTGGTTAGAGTGTAGAGGCGGCAGGGTAGCCTAGTGGTTAGAGTGTAGAGGCGGCAGGGTAGCCTAGTGGTTAGAGTGTAGAGGCGGCAGGGTAGCCTAGTGGTTAGAGTGTAGAGGCGGCAGGGTAGCCTAGTGGTTAGAGTGTAGAGGCGGCAGGGTAGCCTAGTGGTTAGAGTGTAGAGGCGGCAGGGTAGCCTAGTGGTTAGAGTGTAGAGGCGGCAGGGTAGCCTAGTGGTTAGAGTGTAGAGGCGGCAGGGTAGCCTAGTGGTTAGAGTGTAGAGGCGGCAGGGTAGCCTAGTGGTTAGAGTGTAGAGGCGGCAGGGTAGCCTAGTGGTTAGAGTGTAGAGGCGGCAGGGTAGCCTAGTGGTTAGAGTGTAGAGGCGGCAGGGTAGCCTAGTGGTTAGAGTGTAGAGGCGGCAGGGTAGCCTAGTGGTTAGAGTGTAGAGGCGGCAGGGTAGCCTAATGGTTAGAGTGTAGAGGCGGCAGGGTAGCCTAGTGGTTAGAGTGTAGAGGCGGCAGGGTAGCCTAGTGGTTAGAGTGTAGAGGAGGCAGGGTAGCCTAGTGGTTAGAGTGTAGAGGCGGCAGGGTAGCCTAGTGGTTAGAGCGTAGAGGAGGCAGGGTAGCCTAGTGGTTAGAGTGTAGGGGCAGTAGGTAGCCTAGTGGTTAGAGTGTAGAGGCGGCAGGGTAGCCTAGTGGTTAGAGTGTAGAGGCGGCAGGGTAGCCTAGTGGTTAGAGTGTAGGGGCAGTAGGTAGCCTAGTGGTTAGAGTGTAGAGGCGGCAGGGTAGCCTAGTGGTTAGAGTGTAGAGGCGGCAGGGTAGCCTAGTGGTTAGAGTGTAGGGGCAGTAGGTGGCCTAGTGGTTAGAGTGTAGAGGCTGCAGGGTAGCCTAGTGGTTAGAGTGTAGAGGGGGCAGTAGGTAGCCTAGTGGTTAGAGTGTAGAGGGGGCAGGGTAGCCTAGTGGTGAGAGTGTAGAGGCGGCAGGGTATTCTAGTGGTTAGAGTGTAGGGGCAGTAGGTGGCCTAGTGGTTAGAGTGTAGAGGCTGCAGGGTAGCCTAGTGGTTAGAGTGTAGAGGGGGCAGTAGGTAGCCTAGTGGTTAGAGTGTAGAGGGGGCAGGGTAGCCTAGTGGTTAGAGTGTAGAGGCGGCAGGGTATTCTAGTGGTTAGAGTGTAGGGGCAGTAGGTAGCCTAGTGGTTAGAGTGTAGAGGCGGCAGGGTAGCCTAGTGGTTAGAGTGTAGAGGCGGCAGGGTAGCCTAGTGGTTAGAGTGTAGGGGCAGTAGGTGGCCTAGTGGTTAGAGTGTAGAGGCTGCAGGGTAGCCTAGTGGTTAGAGTGTAGAGGGGGCAGTAGGTAGCCTAGTGGTTAGAGTGTAGAGGGGGCAGGGTAGCCTAGTGGTTAGAGTGTAGAGGCGGCAGGGTATTCTAGTGGTTAGAGTGTAGGGGCAGTAGGTGGCCTAGTGGTTAGAGTGTAGAGGCGGCAGGGTAGCCTAGTGGTTAGAGTGTAGAGGCGGCAGGGTAGCCTAGTGGTTAGAGTGTAGAGGCGGCAGGGTAGCCTAGTGGTTAGAGTGTAGGGGCAGTAGGTAGCCTAGTGGTTAGAGTGTAGAGGCGGCAGGGTATTCTAGTGGTTAGAGTGTAGGGGCAGTAGGTGGCCTAGTGGTTAGAGTGTAGAGGCGGCAGGGTAGCCTAGTGGTTAGAGTGTAGAGGCGGCAGGGTAGCCTAGTGGTTAGAGTGTAGAGGCGGCAGGGTAGCCTAGTGGTTAGAGTGTAGAGGCGGCAGGGTAGCCTAGTGGTTAGAGTGTAGAGGCGGCAGGGTAGCCTAGTGGTTAGAGTGTCGAGGCGGCAGGGTAGCCTAGTGGTTAGAGTATAGAGGCGGCAGGGTAGCCTAGTGGTTAGAGTGTAGGGGCAGTAGGTAGCCTAGTGGTTAGAGTGTAGAGGCGGCAGGGTATTCTAGTGGTTAGAGTGTAGGGGCAGTAGGTGGCCTAGTGGTTAGAGTGTAGAGGCGGCAGGGTAGCCTAGGGGTTAGAGTGTAGGGACGGCAGGTAGCCTAGTGGTTAGAGTGTAGAGGCGGCAGGGTAGCCTAGTGGTTAGAGTGTAGGGGCAGGCAGGTAGCCTAGTGGTTAGAATGTAGAGGCGGCAGGGTAGCCTAGTGGTTAGAGTGTAGGGACGACAGGTAGCCTAGTGGTTAGAGTGTAGAGGCGGCAGGGTAGCCTAGTGGTTAGAGTGTAGAGGCGGCAGGGTAGCCTAGTGGTTAGAGTGTAGGGGCAGTAGGTAGCCTAGTGGTTAGAGTGTAGAGGCGGCAGGGTATTCTAGTGGTTAGAGTGTAGGGGCAGTAGGTGGCCTAGTGGTTAGAGTGTAGAGGCGGCAGGGTAGCCTAGGGGTTAGAGTGTAGGGACGGCAGGTAGCCTAGTGGTTAGAGTGTAGAGGCGGCAGGGTAGCCTAGTGGTTAGAGTGTAGGGGCAGGCAGGTAGCCTAGTGGTTAGAATGTAGAGGCGGCAAGGTAGCCTAGTGGTTAGAGTGTAGGGACGACAGGTAGCCTAGTGGTTAGAGTGTAGAGGCGGCAGGGTAGCCTAGTGGTTAGAGTGTAGAGGCGGCAGGGTAGCCTAGTGGTTAGAGTGTAGGGGCAGTAGGTAGCCTAGTGGTTAGAGTGTAGAGGCGGCAGGGTATTCTAGTGGTTAGAGTGTAGGGGCAGTAGGTGGCCTAGTGGTTAGAGTGTAGAGGCGGCAGGGTAGCCTAGGGGTTAGAGTGTAGGGACGGCAGGTAGCCTAGTGGTTAGAGTGTAGAGGCGGCAGGTAGCCTAGTGGTTAGAGTGTAGGGGCAGGCAGGTAGCCTAGTGGTTAGAGTGTAGAGGCGGCAGGGTAGCCTAGTGGTTAGAGTGTAGGGACAACAGGTAGCCTAGTGGTTAGAGTGTAGAGGCGGCAGGGTAGCCTAGTGGTTAGAGTGTAGAGGCGGCAGGGTAGCCTAGTGGTTAGAGTGTAGAGGCGGCAGGGTAGCCTAGTGGTTAGAGTGTAGAGGCGGCAGGGTAGCCTAGTGGTTAGAGTGTAGAGGCGGCAGGGTAGCCTAGTGGTTAGAGTGTAGAGGCGGCAGGGTAGCCTAGTGGTTAGAGGGTTGGACTAGTAACCGGAAGGTAGACAAGGTACAAATCTGTCGTTCTGCCCCTGAACAGGCAGTTAGCGGGACTGGAGAGCCATCACACTGCTGCAGTGTTATGAAGGAACTGATAACTGGAGTGCCTGTATAGATACACTACTGCCCTAAATGTTTACATTAAGAATCACAGAGGACATCCTATCAAAAAAATGATTTTTCTTTCTTGTTCTTTCACTGTTCCTAGGCCGTCATTGAAAATAACAATTTGTTCTTAACTGACTTACCTAGTTAAATAAAGGTTAAATAAATAAATAAATATGGGGCTGTATGGGGCTTTGTTGACAAAACGGATGGCACTGTGATAGACTGCATCCAGTTTGTTGAGTAGAGTGTTGGAGGCTATTTTATAGATGACGTCACCGAAGTCTTATTGGCAGCGTGAGTGAAGGATGCTTTGTTTTGCGATATAGGAAGCCGATTCTAGATTTAATTTCGGATTGGAGATGCTTAATGTGAGTCTGGAGTCCTGTGTGGGGAAGCCGAAGAACTCTTCTTCCCCCTAAGAGTGTACGGCTGGAGACTAACGAGGCAGAATAACACTGTCCTATAGTGTCCCATAGATCTCTCTGGGCATCCTATAGAGAAGAGACAAATGCATAGAGATCCTTTTAAAATTACTATTCTGAAATTACTATCAATTCCTAATTATATTAAAACAAATGGTCGATTTTTAACGATTGCCTTTTTTAGAAAACGGTTATTTCTACTGAAAACGTGCCAAAGTCTCCTATGAAGAATTAAAACTTTAGATTTTGACATTTTTCGATTGGGGAAACGGATTAAATACTTAAATGACGTCTAATTTCAAAGAAGCGTATTATTATTATTATATATATTTATATGATTGTAAACGTGCCAAAGCAGGGTTATTGTATGTCTATAGATGTGCAGTCTGCCAGTAGAAGCTTTGGTGATGATAACCATTAACCGTATGTAAAACCATGTGCACCAAACGACACAGTTATCTATTTGAAGTGATTCATTCCCCCTTTTATACCGTCTCGTTAATCTTCCCTGAATATAATCCAGAAACGTTGCTACGGCAACGTATTTTTAGGGAAACGGGGAGATGGAAAAAAAATCAGACCAGGAGGAAATATTAACACCTCACCTCCCTCCCTAAAAAAGGAATACATCACGCCACACGTTCATTTCATTTAAAGTGGGTGGGGAGGGAGGGGGGGGGGAGTGCTTGGCATGCACCATGTTTCCATGACAACCGCCTCAGACTCCAAAAAAAAAGAGAGAGAGAGATGTGAAAAGGAGGGGATGAGGAGGGGGGTAGAGGGGTGTGAGAGGAAGGGTGTGGAGACCCCCAAAAAGGATCTGCATAATTACTGTCTGTCTGTCCGTCTGTCCGTCTGTCTGTCACAGGGGCACTAGCTACTGCAGGTCTGGAGATTACAGCCTGTCTGTCAGTCTGTCTGTCTGTCTGTCTGTCACAGGGGCACTAGCTACTGCAGGTCTGGAGATTACAGCCTGTCTGTCAGTCTGTCTGTCTGTCTGTCTGTCACAGGGGCACTAGCTACTGCAGGTCTGGAGATTACAGCCTGTCTGTCAGTCTGTCTATTTAGATAATATAGCATTACTGTCTGTCTGTCTGTCTGTCTGTCTGTCTGTCTGTCTGTCTGTCTGTCTGTCTGTCTGTCTGTCTGTCTGTCTGTCCTGTCTGTTCTGTCTGTCTGTCTGTCTTGTCTGTCTGTCTGTCTGTCTGTCTGTCTGTCTGTCTGTCTGTCTGTCTGTCTGTCTGTCTGTCTGTCTGTCACAGGGGGACGAGCTACCGCAGGTCTGGAGGCACACAGCTACAGCTCTATATATCAACCTTACAACCCAATAAACAATTAAAAACATTTAAATAAACTATTTTGTAGTAGTTTATTAACTATTTTGTAGTAGTTTATTAACTATTTTGTAGTAGTTTATTAACTATTTTGTAGTAGTTTATTAACTATTTTGTAGTAGTTAATTAACTATTTTGTAGTAGTTTATTAACTATTTTGTAGTAGTTTATTAACTATTTTGTAGTAGTTTATTAACTATTTTGTAGTAGTTTATTAACTATTTTGTAGTAGTTTATTAACTATTTTGTAGTAGTTTATTAACTATTTTGTAGTAGTTTATTAACTATTATGTAGTAGTTTATTAACTATTTTGTAGTAGTTTATTAACTATTTTGTAGTAGTTTATTAACTATTTTGTAGTAGTTTATTAACTATTTTGTAGTAGTTTATTAACTATTTTGTAGTAGTTTATTAACTATTTTGTAGTAGTTTATTAACTATTTTGTAGTAGTTTATTAACTATTTTGTAGTAGTTTATTAACTATTTTGTAGTAATTTATTAACTATTATGTAGTAGTTTATTAACTATTTTGTAGTAGTTTATTAACTATTTTGTAGTAGTTTATTAACTATTTTGTAGTAGTTTATTAACTATTTTGTAGTAGTTTATTAACTATTTTGTAGTAGTTTATTAACTATTTTGTAGTAGTTTATTAACTATTTTGTAGTAGTTTATTCTACGTTTTGAATATTTTTGTTTCATGTATTCTCCGGTTAGTCAGGGTGGGTAACAAAGTATTCGAGTTAATGGGAGATTTGTAATGAGTCCAACTTTCATTTATGTCCGAGTATCCTGCACAGTTTCTGCGAATGGCCTGTGTAATGTAAAAGCCTGTTTATTGTTTTTCTACTTGGACCCCTAGACATAACGCATCGCCGTGGGGTGCCAGCTAAATCTTAGCTGTGACAGAGGGTCTCCTTGGACCCCTAGACATAACGCATCGCTGTGGGGTACCAACTAAATCTTAGCTGTGACAGAGGTCTCCTTGGACCCCTAGACATAACGCATCGCCGTGGGGTGCCAACTAAATCTTAGCTGTGACAGAGGGTCTCCTTGGACCCCTAGACATAACGCATCGCCGTGGGGTGCCAACTAAATCTTAGCTGTGACAGAGGTCTCCTTGGACCCCTAGACATAACGCATCGCTGTGGGGTGCCAACTAAATCTTAGCTGTGACAGAGGTCTCCTTGGACCCCTAGCCTACTAAATCTTAGCTGTGACAGAGGGTCTCCTTGGACCCCTAGACATAACGCATCGCTGTGGGGTGCCTACTAAATCTTAGCTGTGACAGAGGTCTCCTTGGACCCCTAGCCTACTAAATCTTAGCTGTGACAGAGGTCTTCTTGGACCCCTAGACATAACGCATCGCTGTGGGGTGCCAACTAAATCTTAGCTGTGACAGAGGGTCTCCTTGGACCCCTAGACATAACGCATCGCTGTGGGGTGCCAACTAAATCTTAGCTGTGACAGAGGTCTCCTTGGACCCCTAGACATAACGCATCGCTGTGGGGTGCCAACTAAATCTTAGCTGTGACAGAGGTCTCCTTGGACCCCTAGCCTACTAAATCTTAGCTGTGACAGAGGGTCTCCTTGGACCCCTAGACATAACGCATGGCTGTAGGGTGCCTACTAAATCTTAGCTGTGACAGAGGTCTCCTTGGACCCCTAGCCTACTAAATCTTAGCTGTGACAGAGGTCTCCTTGGACCCCTAGACATAACGCATCGCTGTGGGGTGCCAACTAAATCTTAGCTGTGACAGAGGGTCTCCTTGGACCCCTAGACATAACGCATCGCTGTGGGGTGCCAACTAAATCTTAGCTGTGACAGAGGTCTCCTTGGACCCCTAGACATTACGCATCGCTGTGGGGTGCCAACTAAATCTTAGCTGTGACAGAGGTCTCCTTGAACCCTTAGACATAACGCATCGCTGTGGGGTACCAACTAAATCTTAGCTGTGACAGAGGTCTCCTTGGACCCCTAGACATAACGCATCGCTGTGGGGTGCCAACTAAATCTTAGCTGTGACAGAGGTCTCCTTGAACCCTTAGACATAACGCATCGCTGTGGGGTACCAACTAAATCTTAGCTGTGACAGAGGTCTCCTTGGACCCCTAGACATAACGCATCGCTGTGGGGTGCCAACTAAATCTTAGCTGTGACAGAGGTCTCCTTGGACCCCTAGACATAACGCATCGCTGTGGGGTGCCAACTAAATCTTAGCTGTGACAGAGGTCTCCTTGAACCCTTAGACATAACGCATCGCTGTGGGGTACCAACTAAATCTTAGCTGTGACAGAGGTCTCCTTGGACCCCTAGACATAACGCATCGCTGTGGGGTGCCAACTAAATCTTAGCTGTGACAGAGGTCTCCTTGGACCCCTAGACATAACGCATCGCTGTGGGGTACCAACTAAATCTTAGCTGTGACAGAGGTCTCCTTGGACCCTTAGACATAACGCATCGCTGTGGGGTGCCAACTAAATCTTAGCTGTGACAGAGGTCTCCTTGGACCCCTAGACATAACGCATCGCTGTGGGGTGCCAACTAAATCTTAGCTGTGACAGAGGTCTCCTTGGACCCCTAGACATAACGCATCGCTGTGGAGTAACAACTAAATCTTAGCTGTGACAGAAGGTCTCCTTGGACCCCTAGACATAACGCATCGCTGTGGGGTGCCAACTAAATCTTAGCTGTGACAGAGGTCTCCTTGGACCCCTAGACATAACGCATCGCTGTGGGGTGCCAACTAAATCTTAGCTGTGACAGAGGTCTCCTTGGACCCCTTGACATAACGCATGGTTGTGGGGTGCCAACTAAATCTTAGCTATGACAGAGGTCTCCTTGAACCCCTAGACATAACGCATCGCTGTGGGGTGCCAACTAAATCTTAGCTGTGACAGAGGTCTCCTTGGACCCCTAGACATAACACATCGCTGTGGGGTGCCAACTAAATCTTAGCCGTGACAGAGGTCTCCTTGGACCCCTAGACATAACGCATCGCTGTGGGGTGCCAACTAAATCTTAGCTGTGACAGAGGTCTCCTTGGACCCCTAGACATAACGCATCGCTGTGGGGTACCAACTAAATCTTAGCTGTGACAGAGGTCTCCTTGGACTTCGACTTCTCAGTGCGGTTCACTTTATTTAACCAAGTAGGCTAGTTGAGAACAAGTTCTCATTTGCAACTGCGACCTGGCCAAGATAAAGCATTGCAGTGTGAACAGACAACACAGAGTTACACATGGAGTAAACAATTAACAAGTCAATAACACAGTCGGAAAAAAAAGAGAGTCTATATACATTGTGTGCAAAAGGCATGAGGAGGTAGGCGAATAATTACAATTTTGCAGATTAACACTGGAGTGATAAATGATCAGATGGTCATGTGCAGGTAGAGATATTGGTGTGCAAAAGAGCAGAAAAGTAACTAAATATAAACAGTATGGGGATGAGGTAGGTAAAATTGGGTGGGCTATTTACCGATAGACTATGCACAGCTGCAGCGATCAATTTTCAGCTGATTTAATTCAGTGTACGTGTGAGTTGATATGCGGCATCTTCATCTGTTGGAGTGCTGAGGCATGCCTAAATATAGGTGTGGTTCTGTACTCCAGGGTTTTTCACAATGATCATTGATTTCTTCTGCACATTACGTCTCAAACAGTATGTCCTGTGCTCGACTATTCATTATTCATGTCAGGACAGCTGTTAAATGAAGTGTTGTGAGCACAAACTTTACATATTACTTGCTATGATTAATTAACAAATTAATGAGCTTTAGCTTACCAAACACAATCAAATAGGAATAAATAAATACACTTGGCAAATGCACTGATACGAGATATGATATATGAGGTATGAGATATAACGTATGAGATATGAGGTACGAAATATGAGGTATGAAATATGAGATATGAGGTATGAAATATGAGGTATGAGATGCGAGGTATGAAATATGAGGTATGAAATATGAGGTATGAGGTATAAAACATGAGAAATTAGGTAACAGGTACGAGGTATGAAATATAAGATATGAGGTATGAAATATGAGGTATGAGATGCAAAGTTGAAACATGAGAAATTAGGTAACAGGTATGAGGTATGAAATATAAGATATCAGATATGAGGTATGAGGTATGAAATATGAGATATAGGTATGAGATATGAGGTATAAAATATGAGATATGAGGTCTGAAATATGAGATATAGGTATGAGGTATGAGGTATGAAATATGAGATATGAGGTATGAGTTGTGAGGTATGAGATATGAGGTATGAGATATGAGGTATGAGGTATGAAATATAAGATATGAGGTATGAAATATGAGGTATGAGATATGAGGTATGAAATATGAGGTATGAGGTATGAGATGCGAGGTATGAAACATGAGAAATGAGGGGGAATGTTTTTTCAGCAGCTAGCACACAGCAACAGAGAGGTCAGCAGCTAGCACACAGAAACAGAGATTTCAGCAGCTAGCACACAGCAACAGAGAGGTCAGCAGCTAGCACACAGCAACAGAGAGGTCAGCAGCTAACACACAGCAACAGAGAGGTCAGCAGCTAGCACACAGCAACAGAGAGGTCAACAGCTAGCTCACAGCAACAGAGAGGTCAGCAGCTAGCGCACAGCAACAGAGAGGTCAGCAGCTAGCACACAGCAACAGAGAGGTCAGCAGCTAGCACACAGCAACAGAGAGGTCAGCAGCTAGCACACAAGCAACAGAGAGGTCAGCAGCTAGCGCACAGCAACAGAGAGATGAGCAGCTAGCACACAGCAACAGAGAGACCATAGTGTTTAACTGAAGCAGCTAGCTCACAGCAACATAGAGGTCAGCAGCTAGCACACAACAACAGAGAGGCCATAGTGTTGAACTGAAGCAGCTAGCACACAGCAACATAGAGGTCAGCAGCTAGCACTCAGCAACAGAGAGGTCAGCAGCTAGCACACAGCAACAGAGAGGTCATAGTTTTGAACTGAAGCAGCTAGCACACAGCAACAGAGAGGTCATGGTGTTGAACTGAAGCAGCTAGCACACAGTAACAGAGAGGTCATAGTGTTGAACTGAAGCAGCTAGCACACAGCCACAGAGAGGTCAGCAGCTAGCACACAGTAACAGAGAGGTCATAGTGTTGAACTGAAGCTGCTAGCACACAGTAACAGACAGGTCATAGTGTTGAACTGAAGCAGCTAGCACACAGCCACAGAGAGGTCATAGTGTTGAACTGAAGCAGCTAGCACACAGTAACAGAGAGGTCATAGTGTTGAACTGAAGCTGCTAGCACACAGTAACAGAGAGGTCATAGTGTTGAACTGAAGCAGCTAGCACACAGTAACAGAGAGGTCATAGTGTTGAACTGAAGCTGCTAGCACACAGTAACAGAGAGGTCATAGTGTTGAACTGAAGCAGCTAGCACACAGTAACAGAGAGGTCATAGTGTTGAACTGAAGCAGCTAGCACAGAGTAACAGAGAGGTCATAGTGTTGAACTGAAGCAGCTAGCACAAAGAGCCGTAGTGGAAAGCAGAGCCATAAAGCAGACATGTCCAGTTTAATCGACCACAGCTCATATCCGAGGCACTAAATGTCAGATGGGCTTCCCTGACTGCAGTAACTCTCTGGTCTGAGGCGTCAGTCAGAACCCTGTTTATGTCAGTAACAGAGGGAAGGAAAACATCATGTTGACCATGAGCGGAGGACAAATGTTCTGCTAGGCCTTCTGGGTGCAGCTCTGGAGCCTTCTGTGGACAAGCACTATATCATCTCAGATTCACTTCCTGAGACAGAACAGGAAGGACAAGGGAGAATGAAGGAAAGCAACTCACAGCGTTTGTTACAGACAGACATTAAACATTTATGAGGGGGAAAATCCTGGGACAACACCTCTCGCTCTGTCCCAGGGATACACAGCTACACAGCTAGGGTTAGACTCACAGAGATACACAGCTAGGGTTAGACTCACAGAGATACACAGCTACGGTTAGACTCACAGATATACACAGCTAGGGTTAGACTCACAGATATACACAGCTAGGGTTAGACTCACAGATATACACAGCTACGGTTAGACTCACAGATATACACAGCTAGGGTTAGACTCACAGAGATACACGGCTAGGGTAAGACTCACAGAGATACACAGCTGGTGTTAGACTCACAGAGATACACAGCTAGGGTAAGACTCACAGAGATACACGGCTAGGGTTAGACTCACAGAGATACACAGCTAGGGTAAGACTCACAGAGATACACGGCTAGGGTTAGACTCACAGAGATACACGGCTAGGGTAAGACTCACAGAGATACACAGCTGGTGTTAGACTCACAGAGATACACAGCTTGGGTAAGACTCACAGAGATACACAGAGCTACACAGCTAGGGTTAGACTCACAGAGATACACAGAGATACACAGCTAGGGTAAGACTCACAGAGATACACAGCTAGGGTTAGACTCACAGATACACAGCTAGGGTTAGACTCACAGAGCTACACAGCTAGGGTTAGACTCACATAGATACTCCGCTATGGTTAGACTCACAGAGATACACAGCTAGGGTTAGACTCACAGAGCTACACAGCAAGGGTTAGACTAACAGAGATACACAGCTAGGGTTAGACTCACAGAAATACACAGAGCTACACAGCTAGAGTTAGACTCACAGAGATACACAGCTAGGGTTGGACTCACAGCGATACACAGCTGGGTTTACACTCACAGAGATACACAGCTGGGTTTACACTCACAGAGATACACAGCTAGGGTTAGACTCACAGAGATACACAGCTAGGGTTAGACTCACAGAGATACACAGCTAGGGTTAGACTCACAGATATACACAGCTAGGGTTAGACTCACAGAGATACACAGCTGGTGTTAGACTCACAGAGATACAGAGCTACACAGCTAGGGTTAGACTCACAGAGATACACAGCTGGGGTTAGACTCACAGAGATACACAGCTGGGGTTAGACTCACAGGGATACACAGCTAGGGTTAGACTCACAGAGATACACAGCTACACAGCTGGGGTTAGACTCACAGAGATACACAGCTACCAGCTGGGGTTAGACTCACAGAGATACACAGAGATACACAGCTAGGATTAGACTCACAGAGATACACAGCTACCAGCTGGGGTTAGACTCACAGAGATACACAGAGATACACAGATAGGGTTAGACTCACAGAGATACACAGCTAGGGTTAGACTCACAGAGATACACAGCTGGGGTTAGACTCACAGAGATACACAGAGATACACAGCTAGGATTAGACTCACAGAGATACACAGCTACCAGCTGGGGTTAGACTCACAGAGATACACAGAGATACACAGATATGGTTAGACTCACAGAGATACACAGAGATACACAGCTAGGGTTAGACTCACAGAGATACACAGCTACACAGCTGGGGTTAGACTCACAGAGATACACAGAGATGCACAGCTAGATTTAGACTCACAGAGGTACACAGATACACAGCTAGGGTTAGACTCACAGAGATACACAGATACACAGCTAGGGTTAGACTCACACGGATACACAGCTAGGTTTAGACTCACAGAGATACACAGATATACAGCTGGGTTTAGACTCACAGAGATACACAGCTAGGGTTAGACTCACAGAGATACACAGCTAGGTTTAGACTCACAGAGATACACAGATACACAGTTGGGGTTAGACTCACAGAGATACACAGCAGGGGTTAGACTCACAGAGATACACAGCTAGGTTTAGACTCACAGAGATACACAAATACGCAGCTGGGGTTAGACTCACAGAGATACACAGCTGGGGTTAGACTCACAGAGATACACAGCTAGGGTTAGACTCACAGAGATACACAGACTCAACACAAGACTAACAGACTCCCAGATCCACATCTAGGACCAGCAAAGTGGTACACAGACACACTGTGAGGTCCAAGACTTGATGTATTATGCATGGGGGTTTGGATTAATTGCAGGGATTTTTATTTTATTTGCATAGCCCTCTTCTACTTTGATCAACTATGCTCATTTCATCACGGCAGTACCATCGCCATGACCTTGGCTGGCTGTGGGTGGGAGGCAGGTTGTTTACTTTATATCAATGGGGTTTTCTTTTCTTAAATATGTTTTTACGCTTGTATGTTTATTAATAGGTTTTTCCTAAATTAATTTACGGTCGGAGGGAAAGGAGGGAGGGGGAGTGCTGCCCCCCCAAAAAAAATTATAAACTGTCTCGCGAATGTCCCGCCAAATCAGCCCTTTGTCCCGCATTTGGGCATTTCAAATGTGGTCACCCGAGAACAGGGACGCAGACAGAGTAGTTCCAATGGTGAGGAGATTCAGATGGTCAGAAATGGCTCAACTAGACAATAAAAACACTTGACTAATAGCATGATGTTACTCCTTTTAGTCACATTAGAGCTGGATTACAGAGTGGGGTCACATTAGAGCTGGATTACAGAGTGGGGTCACATTAGAGCTGGATTACAGAGTGGGGTCACATTAGAGCTGGATTACAGAGTGGGGTCACATTAGAGCTGGATTACAGAGTGGGGTCACATTAGAGCTGGATTACAGAGTGGGGTCACATTAGAGCTGGATTACAGAGTGGGGTCACATTAGAGCTGGATTACAGAGTGGGGTCACATTAGAGCTGGATTACAGAGTGGGGTCACATTAGAGCTGGATTACAGAGTGGGGTCACATTAGAGCTGGATTACAGAGTGGGGTCACATTAGAGCTGGATTACAGAGTGGGGTCACATTAGAGTTGGATTACAGAGTGGGGTCACATTAGAGCTGGATTACAGAGTGGGGTCACATTAGAGCTGGATTACAGAGTGGGGTCACATTAGAGCTGGATTACAGAGTGGGGTCACATTAGAGCTGGATTACAGAATGGGGTCACATTAGAGCTGGATTACAGAGTGGGGTCACATTAGAGCTGGATTACAGAGTGGGGTCACATTAGAGCTGGATTACAGAGTGGGGTTACATTAGAGCTGGATTACAGAGTGGGGTCACATTAGAGCTGGATTACAGAGTGGGGTGACATTAGACCTGGATTACAGAGTGGGTTACATTAGAGCTGGATTACAGAGTGGGGTCACATTAGAGCTGAATTACAGAGTGGAGAAGAGTCACTTCTTAAACAAAACAACAAAAAAGATTGCATAGAGCCAATCATTTATTATAAATGGCGGTGCTTTACACTGCCAGTGATTTCAATGCATTAGCTGTGCCCTGTGAATGTTGGAATGGATTGCTGAATGGCATTTAGCGAAGAGTATTATGCAAATGTGTTGTTGAATTGGTGGGGTTCTAATTAACATACGCGCATCCCAAATCGAACCTAATTCCTTTTATAGTGCACTACTTTAGACCAGAACCCTATGGGTTGATTAGCAAGTACTTCCTGATATGGTGAAGTTCTGGCTAAAACAACAAGACACAAGAAGCCAACAGCACACACACACACACAGGCAGAATAACAACAACCCCCTAGAGAATATAGAACAGCCAACAGAACACACACAGGCAGAATAACAACAACCCCCTAGAGAATATAGAACAGCCAACAACACACACACAGGCAGAATAACAACAACCCCCTAGAGAATATAGAACAGCCAACAGAACACACACAGGCAGAATAACAACAACCCCCTAGAGAATATAGAACAGCCAACAGAACACACACAGGCAGAATAACAACAACCCCCTAGAGAATATAGAACAGCCAACAGAACACACACAGGCAGAATAACAACAAGCCTCTAGAGAATATAGAACAGCCAACAACACACACACAGGCAGAATAACAAACCCCTAGAGAATATAGAACAGCCAACAGAACACACACAGGCAGGCAGAATAACATCAACCCCCTTAGTCCCCTCCTGCACTCCCTGTTCACCCACGACCGCACGTGGCCAAACACAACTCCAACAACCGTCATTTCAGTTTGCTGACGACACAACAGTGGTAGGTCTGATCACCGACAACGATGAGACGGCCTGTAGGGAGGAGGTCAGAGACCTGGCAGTGTGGTGCCAGGACAACAACCTCTCCCTCAACGATGAGACGGCCTGTAGGGAGGAGGTCAGAGACCTGGCAGTGTGGTGCCAGGACAACAACCTCTCCCTCAGCGATGAGACGGCCTGTAGGGAGGAGGTCAGAGACCTGGCAGTGTGGTGCCAGGACAACAACCTCTCCCTCAACGATGAGACGGCCTGTAGGGAGGAGGTCAGAGACCTGGCAGTGTGGTGCCAGGACAACAACCTCTCCCTCAACGATGAGACGGCCTGTAGGGGGGAGGTCAGAGACCTGGCAGTGTGGTGCCAGGACAACAAACTCTCCCTCAATGTGAGCGAGACAAAGGGAACTGATGGGAAAAGGCGAGTCGAACCGGGCCCCGTTAACGGCCCCGTTAACGTCAACGGGGCTGTATGGATTACTACATTATTATGTCATATAATGTTTTATGTTTCATATTTCTTCGTGTTGTGTCATATTTATTGTGCAACACAAACATGAATAATAATAACAATTAATTCATCACAAATGTATTTCGGGTCAACAACAGTCAATAAATATTGTCAAATGTACATAATCAGTGAAGAGATTTATTGATTAAATGAAATAAATATTTTCTTTCGAGGCCGGGCTATTTGAAGAAGGAGAAAGTATCACGTGGCAAAATCATCGTTAACGACGTCAAGAGTAAAAACTCACTCTGTCGAAATCACACCGGGCTCTTTGAATAAATCATCCAGAGACTGAACACATCACACACATCACACACACACACACACACACACACACACACACACACATCACACACACACACACACATCACACACAACACACACAACACACCCACACACACACACACACACACACACACACACACACACACACACACACACACACACACACACACACACACACACACATCACACACACACACACACACACACACACACATCACACACATCACACACATCACACGCACACACACACACACACACACACACACACACACACACACACACACACACACACACACACACATCACACACATCACACACATCACACACATCGCACACACACATCACACGCACACACACACACACACACACACACACACACACACACACACACACACACACACACACACACACACACACACACACACACACACACACACACACATCACACACATCACACACACACACACACACACACACACACACACGAACACACACCAGAGTAAACTGCCTCTCTGTCACACCTGCCTGTGACGAATGAACGTGTAAATCAGTCCAAGCCATTACAGTCATTCAGAGACTAAAGACAATGTGTTCGCTGGATTAGTCTAGATCCTCCTGAACAAGGTACCGTCAGCAGCACCCTAGCAGCTACCAGCTACCCATGTCATCAAACATTTACAGCCCCCTAGCAGCTACCAGCTACCCATGTCATCAAATATGCACAGCCCCCTAGCAGCTACCAGCTACCCATGTCATCAAACATTTACAGCCCCCTAGCAGCTACCAGCTACCCATGTCATCAAATATGTACAGCCCCCTAGCAGCTACCAGCTACCCATGTCATCAAACATTTACAGCCCCCTAGCAGCTACCAGCTACCCATGTCATCAAACATTTACAGCCCCCTATTAGCTACCAGCTACCCATGTCATCAAACATTTACAGCCCCCTAGCAGCTACCAGCTACCCATGTCATCAAATATGTACAGCCCCCTAGCAGCTACCAGCTACACATGTCATCAAACATTTACAGCCCCCTAGCAGCTACCCATGTCATCAAATATGTACAGCCCCCAAGAAGCTACCCATGTCATCAAATATGTACAACCCCCTAGCAGCTACCAGCTACCCATGTCATCAAACATTTACAGTGAAACACTACAACAGACTGGCTTTGTCTGAATGGGCACCCTGTCCCCGGTATAGTGCACTACTTCTGCTATTTGGGACGTATCCTGTCACACAGGAAGAACTGACAGGACAGGACAGGGGTTTTAATGAAGGACACCTTTCAGTCTTGGCTGGCTGACAGACAGGTAGATCCATCACCTCCAGAAGTACGCCGGGTGTGGAGACTAACCATTGATAAGCACGGGAAAAACATTCAAGAGAAAATGTTCAGTGTATAATCAACCATCTGCAGTTCAAACAAATCAAATCAAATCAAATCAAATCAAATTTTATTTGTCACATACACATGGTTAGCAGATGTTAATGCGAGTGTAGCGAAATGCTTGTGCTTCTAGTTCCGACAATGCAGTAATAACAAGTAATCTAACTAACAATTCCAAAACTACTGTCTTGTACACAGTGTAAGGGGATAAAGAATATGTACATAAGGATATATGAATGAGTGATGGTACAGAGCAGCATAGGCAAGATACAGTAGATGGTATCGGGTACAGTATGTACAAATGAGATGAGTATGTAAACAAAGTGGCATAGTATAGTATAAAGTGGCTAGTGATACATGTATTACATAAGGATACCGTCGATGATATAGAGTACAGTATATACGTATGCGTATGAGATGAATAATGTAGGGTAAGTAACATTTATATAAGGTAGCATTGTTTAAAGTGGCTAGTGATATATTTACATCATTTCCCATCAATTCCCATTATTAAAGTGGCTGGAGTTGAGTCAGTGTCAGTGTGTTGGCAGCAGCCACTCAGTGTTAGTGGTGGCTGTTTAACAGTCTGATGGCCTTGAGATAGAAGCTGTTTTTCAGTCTCTCGGTCCCAGCTTTGATGCACCTGTACTGACCTCGCCTTCTGGATGATAGCGGGGTGAACAGGCAGTGGCTCGGGTGGTTGATGTCCTTGATGATCTTTATGGCCTTCCTGTGACATCGGGTGGTGTAGGTGTCCTGGAGGGCAGGTAGTTTGCCCCCGGTGATGCGTTGTGCAGACCTCACTACCCTCTGGAGAGCCTTACGGTTGAGGGCGGTGCAGTTGCCATACCAGGCGGTGATACAGCCCGCCAGGATGCTCTCGATTGTGCATCTGTAGAAGTTTGTGAGTGCTTTTGGTGACAAGCCGAATTTCTTCAGCCTCCTGAGGTTGAAGAGTTGCTGCTGCGCCTTCTTCACGATGCTGTCTGTGTGAGTGGACCAATTCAGTTTGTCTGTGATGTGTATGCCGAGGAACTTAAAACTTGCTACCCTCTCCACTACTGTTCCATCGATGTGGATAGGGGGGTGTTCCCTCTGCTGTTTCCTGAAGTCCACAATCATCTCCTTAGTTTTGTTGACGTTGAGTGTGAGGTTGTTTTCCTGACACCACACTCCGAGGAGTATGTTCCCCTGATGACGATGACTACACAGAATGTTCCCCTAATGACGATGACTACACAGAATGTTCCCCTGATGACGATGACTACACAGAATGTTCCCCTGATGACGATGACTACACAGAATGTTCCCCTGATGACGATGACTACACAGAATGTTCCCCTAATGACTATGACTACACAGAATGTTCCCCTAACTGCTATGACTACAAAGAATGTTCCCCTGATGACTATGACTACACAGAATGTTCCCCTATCTGCTATGACTAAACAGAATGTTCCCCTAACTGCTATGACTAGACAGAATGTTCCCCTAACTGCTATGACTACACAGAATGTTCCCCTAATGACTATGACTACACAGAATGTTACCCTGATGACTATGACTACACAGAATGTTCCCCTAATGGCTGTGACTACACAGAATGTTCCCCTGATGGCTATGACTACACAGAATGTTCCCCTGATGATTATGACTACACAGAATGTTCCCCTAACTGCTATGACTACACATAATGTTCCCCTGATGGCTATGACTACACAGAATGTTCCCCTGATGGCTATGACTACACAGAATGTTCCCCTGATGACGATGACTACACATAATGTTCCCCTGATGGCTATGACTACACAGAATGTTCCCCTGATGGCTATGACTACACAGAATGTTCCCCTAATGGCTATGACTACACAGAATGTTCCCCTAATGGCTGCGACTACACAGAATGTTCCCCTAATGGCTATGACTACACACAATGTTCCCCTGATGACGATGACAACACAGAATGTTCCCCTAACTGCTATGACTACACAGAATGTTCCCCTAACTGCTATGACTACACAGAATGTTCCCCTAACTGCTATGACTACACAGAATGTTCCCCTAACTGCTATGACTACACAGAATGTTCCCCTAACTGCTATGACTACACAGAATGTTCCCATAATGGCTATGACTACACAGAATGTTCCCCTGTTGGCTATGATTACACAGAATGTTCCCATAATGGCTATGACTACACAGAATGTTCCCCTAATGGCTGTGACTACACAGAATGTTCCCCTAATGGCTGTGACTACACAGAATGTTCCCCTAATGGCTATGACTACACAGAATGTTCCCCTGATGGCTGTGACTACACAGAATGTTCCCCTAATGGCTATGACTACACAGAATGTTCCCCTAATGGCTATGACTACACAGAATGTTCCCCTAATGGCTATGACTACACAGAATGTTCCCCTAATGGCTGTGACTACACAGAATGTTCCCCTGATGGCTATGACTACACAGAATGTTCCCCTAATGGCTATGACTCCACAGAATATTCCCATAATGGCTATGACTACACAGAATGTTCCCCTAATGGCTATGACTACACAGAATGTTCCCCTAATGGCTATGACTACACAGAATGTTCCCATAATGGCTATGACTACACAGAATGTTCCCATAATGGCTATGACTACACAGAATGTTCCCATAATGGCTATGACTACACAGAATGTTCCCATAATGGCTATGACTACACAGAATGTTCCCCTAATGGCTATGACTCCACAGAATGTTCCCCTAACTGCTATGACTACACAGAATGTTCCCATAATGGCTATGACTACACAGAATGTTCCCATAATGGCTATGACTACACAGAATGTTCCCATAATGGCTATGACTACACAGAATGTTCCCCTAATGGCTATGACTACACAGAATGTTCCCATAATGGCTATGACTACACAGAATGTTCCCCTGATGGCTATGACTACATATAATATTTGGCTAATGTACACCAAGTGGTCTTTTCAGCCTGCTATATTTGATTGAGTCATGAGAATTGTACATTTGACCAACATTCAGACCTGGACTGCACCTCTATACTGACTGTATGTAGCCTAACGAAGTCTGTATTGTGGCAAATCACCTCAGCTGTTCTCTCAACACAGACGTATCTCATTAGAATGTTGTCCTTTCTCCGCTTCTCTTTATTGGAGAGACAACCAGGTCTAGCCATGGAGGTCTTCAGTAAAAGGCTTGACTTCGTGGTCCCCTGACCTGGAAGTCCTCCTGGTTCCTCGCTGACCATCTACGGTGCTGTCAGACTCTCAGAGAGACGCAATATCATTATATAATTACAGGTTGTGACAGCGAGAGATACACAACAGGGGGTTCCCCCCCTTTCCACACCACAACTATAGCACATACCCTTTAATGTAACCTGACAGGCGCTCTCAACCATGCTAGCTGGGTCTTTCCTAAGGAAACATTCATTATGCCAACACTGCTACCAACCAACGGTGGATGTTACCGTGTGTGGCCCTGTCTGTGCTAGCACTGAAACAGGGAAGAAAGAAAGGGGGGGGGGTGTAAACGCTAACCTGTACGGACTTGTGTACTACAGGATGTAGCTAATGCCCTCTTCACCAGACGTAATATCAAGTGATACGGCTTCCTCCTTAGGCTATGCATATAGGTCACGTCTACCCTACTGAAGAGCAGCTAGCTGGCCCGTCATGGCTCAAGTTGGTTGGTGCTGTTTCACAACAGGCTATGAGGTAGTTATACATGAAGGAGTAATCTGGCATCACAACGGCTGAAGACACAGGAAGTGACAGTTGGGGTGACAGCTCAGGGAGAGAGTATGGATGTGTCCCAAATGAGACCCTTTGGTCAAAAGTAGTGCACTATATATGGAATAGGGTGCCATTTTGGTCAAAAGTAGTGCACTATATACGGAATAGGGTTTCATTTAGGATACAGACAGACTGGGTTTGTTTCCCTCTGGAAGCATATCTGTGCCTGTTCTTATGAAGTATTACCAAACAGTGTCTCGGGTAACTTTCTCCTGGAACAATTGACAGAATTCATCACATCGAAGCAATTTCCTTTTCAATCATTATTTTCTGTAAAATGCATGAATGTATGGTCTTTATGTGCAGTTGGTGTAGTGATGAGGTCGGGTTAGGGAAGTGATGAGGTCGGGTTAGGGTAGTGATGAGGTCGGGTTAGGGTAGTGATGAGGTCGGGTTAGGGTAGTGATGAGGTCGGGTTAGGGTAGTGATGAGGTCGGGTTAGGGTAGTGATGAGGTCGGGTTAGGGTAGTGATGAGGTCGGGTTAGGGTAGTGATGAGGTAGGGTTAGGGTAGTGATGAGGTAGGGTTAGGGTAGTGATGAGGTCGGGTTAGGGTAGTGATGAGGTCGGGTTAGGGTAGTGATGAGGTAGGGTTAGGGTAGTGATGAGGCAGGGTTAGGGTAGTGATGAGGTAGGTTTAGGGTAGTGATGAGGTCGGGTTAGGGTAGTGATGAGGTAGATTTAGGGTAGTGATGAGGTAGGGTTAGGGTAGTGATGAGGTCGGGTTAGGGTAGTGATGAGGTAGGGTTAGGGTAGTGATGAGGTCGGGTTAGGGTAGTGATGAGGTCGGGTTAGGGTAGTGATGAGGTAGGGTTAGGGTAGTGATGAGGCAGGGTTAGGGTAGTGATGAGGTAGGTTTAGGGTAGTGATGAGGTCGGGTTAGGGTAGTGATGAGGTAGATTTAGGGTAGTGATGAGGTAGGGTCAGGGTAGTGATGAAGTAGGGTTAGGGTAGTGATGAGGTAGGGTTAGGGTAGTGAGGAGGTCGGGTTAGGGTAGTGATGAGGTAGATTTAGGGTAGTGATGAGGTAGGGTTAGGGTAGTGATGAAGTAGGGTTAGGGTAGTGATGAGGTAGGGTTAGGGTAGTGAGGAGGTAGTTGATAGTGATGAGGTAGGGTTAGGGTAGTGATGAGGTCGGGTTAGGGTAGTGATGAGGTAGGGTTATGGTAATGATGAGGTAGGGTTAGGGTAGTGAGGAGGTCAGTTGATAGTGATGAGGTAGGTTTAGGGTAGTGATGAGGTCGGTTTAGGGTAATGATGAGGTAGGGTTAGGGTAGTGATGAGGCAGGGTTAGGGTAGTGATGAGGTCGGTTGGTAGTGATGAGGTCAGGTTAGAGTAGTGATGTGGTAGGGTTAGGGTAATGATGAGGTAGGGTTAGGGTAGTGATGAGGTCGGTTGGTAGTGATGAGGTTGGGTTAGGGTAGTGATGAGGTAGGGTTAGGGTAATGATGAGGTAGGGTTAGGGTAGTGATGAGGTCGGTTGGTGGTGATGAGGTCGGGTTAGGGTAGTGATGAGGTCGGTTGGTAGTGATGAGGTAGGTTTAAGGTAGTGATGAGGTCGGTTTAGGGTAATGTGAGGTAGGGTTAGGGTAGTGATGAGGTTGGTTGGTGGTGATGAGGCAGGGTTAGGGTAATGATGAGGTCGGGTGGTAGTGATGAGGTAGGGTTAGGGTAGTGATGAGGTAGGGTTAGGGTAGTGATCAGGTCGGTTGGTGGTGATGAGGTAGGTTTAAGGTAGTGATGAGGTCGGTTTAGGGTAATGATGAGGTAGGGTTAGGGTAGTGATGAGGTCGGTTGGTAGTGATGAGGTAGGGTTAGGGTAGTGATGAGGTAGGGTTAGGGTAGTGATGAGGTCAGTTGACCCCCGCTCTCTGTCTGAAACGGCTGCTCCACTCACCCCTCTGCTCTCTGTCTGAAACGGCTGCTCCACTCACCCTCTCTGCTCTCTGTCTGGAGTCGACTGCTCCCCTCACCCTCTCTGCTCTCTGTCTGGAGTCGACTGCTCCCCTCACCCCTCTGCTCTCTGTCTGAAACGGCTGCTCCACTCACCCTCTCTGCTCTCTGTCTGGAGTCGACTGCTCCCCTCACCTTCTCTGCTCTCTGTCTGGAGTCGACTGCTCCCCTCACCCCTCTGCTCTCTGTCTGAAACGGCTGCTCCACTCACCCTCTCTGCTCTCTGTCTGGAGTCGACTGCTCCCCTCACCCCCTCTGCTCTCTGTCTGGAGTCGACTGCTCCCCTCACCCCCTCTGCTCTCTGTCTGGAGTCGACTGCTCCCCTCACCCCCTCTGCTCTCTGTCTGGAGTCGACTGCTCCCCTCACCCCCTCTGCTCTCTGTCTGGAGTCGACTGCTCCCCTCACCCCTCTGCTTTCTGTCTGGAGTCGACTGCTCCCCTCACCCCTCTGCTCTCTGTCTGGAGTCGACTGCTCCCCTCACCCCTATGATCTCTGTCTGGAGTCGACTGCTCCCCTGCTCTCTGTCTGAAACGGCTGCTCCCCTCACCCCCTCTGCTCTCTGTCTGGAGTCGACTGCTCCCCTCACACTCACAGGTGTTCAGAGCGCTAACGAGCTCATCTCATTATGTTTTAACAACACAGTAATCATTACTGTGATCTGAATGCTTAATTAATCTACTGATTCATGGAACCTACTCATTTGGGCAACCCGTCTTACTTACCCGGATGGTAACGGTACTTAGTAAGTAAAACAGAAGACATTTCTATCTACCTACACATTTACATTTGATGTCATAGCAAACACTCTTATCCAGAGCAACTTACAATTAGTGCGTTCATCTTACGATAACTACGTGAGACAACACATACTTGTCTGCGTGTTGACAGTACACAGATTAGCTTTATTACATTATAATGGTGAATATATGCTTATGACAAGTTAACGGAGCAGTGTACCTGCAGGCGTTAGGTAATGATTTATTAGAAGCAGTGTACCTGCAGGCGTTAGGTAATGATTTATTAGAAGCAGTGTACCTGCAGGCGTTAGGTAATGATTTATTAGAAGCAGTGTACCTGCAGGCGTTAGGTCATGATTTATTAGAAGAATGTGTTAGTTTATAACCTTTTTAAAGATTGGGGTTATTACTTGTGATTTGATATATGAACATCAACATGAACCCCCAGAACACCATGTTGTTTCCTCCTATTAAAGCCACTCCGTTTAATTGTCTGGATCCTAGACCAGAGAGTACCACAGTATTATATGTACGAGGCTTTCTACCGCTAGATTGCTATGAACTAAAGGGTAAAGAATCAATAGTCTGTGACAGGTAGTCAATCTCAAATTGAATGTGGAACTTGGTTCGGTTAAGAAACGGAATCTCCCCTGACACTTTCAATCCCTCTCTAGAAGTCATGTCTCCTGGCCGGCCAACTGATTCTCCTAGCCAGCCAATTTAAATGAGTCTGAGAAGGAGTGAAGGGGCTGACGCCAACACTAAATAACTTTAAGTCCTGAACAGTCCTGGGTGAAATGGGCTTATAATGACTTGTAGGGAAGCATTTACATGGATGGACGTTGGACGTTGACGGTTTATATGCCTGAAATTCAGAATGAATAGAAAGTCCTTACACGTGTAAAAGTGTCTGGAAGCTCCTGGCTGGTCTAAATGAAAAGCTGTGAAGCGTGCAGAAGGAGTGTCTTCATGGACGGAAGGAAAGTGTCTGGAAGCTCCTGGCTGGTGTTAATGAAAAGCTGTGAAGCGTGCAGAAGGAGTGTCGTCATGGACGGAAGGAAAGTGTCTGGAAGCTCCTGGCTGGTGTTAATGAAAAGCTGTGAAGCGTGCAGAAGGAGTGTCGTCATGGACGGAAGAAAAGTGTCTGGAAGCTCCTGGCTGGTGTTAATGAAAAGCTGTGAAGCGTGCAGAAGGAGTGTCGTCATGGACGGAAGGAAAGTGTCTGGAAGCTCCTGGCTGGTGTTAATGAAAAGCTGTGAAGCGTGCAGAAGGAGTGTCGTCATGGACGGAAGGAAAGTGTCTGGAAGCTCCTGGCTGGTGTTAATGAAAAGCTGTGAAGCGTGCAGAAGGAGTGTCGTCATGGACGGAAGGAAAGCCATTTGAGTTCTCCATGCACGGTCTACTGGGTGCATCTGGTGACGTGTTTCTGTGTGTTCAATTGAGATATCAGAAATATCGGCTGGGTTGCAGAAAAAACTCTAGCTCCAAACAGCTTTAGCATTCAATATCATTAGTCTATTAGCATTAAAAACCCCTCTATTAGCTCCAAACAGCTTTAGCATTCAATATCATTGGTCTATTGGCATAAAAAACAACCTTCTCCTTTTTGGAATGATACCGGTTGGACTGTTAAGCTGATGTCCAATTCATTACGGTAAGTTCTAAATTCTAGGGTTCTTAATTCTAGGGTTCTTAATTCTAGGTTCTTCATTCTAGGGTTCTTAATTCTAGGGTTCTTAATTCTAGGTTCTTCATTCTAGGGTTCTTAATTCTAGGGTTCTTAATTCTAGGTTCCAAATTCTAGCTTCTATATCTTCTAAACAACACTCCTTTGAGACTTGAACATCGTCAACCTTGAGGACGATCATAAGAACATTCAGTCCCAAATTATCATATAGTCTCAAAACAAATTTGACAAGTTCAGTTCGATCTGTTCTCCTCTCTCCCCAGCTCTATTTTCTCACTGTACTGTAGGCCAGCTGGTTCAGCTGGACAGCTGGAGGCATGGAGGGCCAGGGGACCAGGGGATACAGCCACCCCTGACACCCAACCTTCAGGCCATCCGGCCCGGGAAGAAGAGGGCAGACAGCCACCCCTGACATCCACGGTGCATCCAAAATGGCACCCTATTTCCTGTACAGAGCACTCATTGGCCCTGGACAGAAGTAGTAAAAGGGCTCTGGTCAAAATTAGTGCACTATAAAGGAACTAGGGAACCATTTGGAACACAGTCCTAGCCTTCAGGTCCCAGCCACGTCTCAGACAGAGCCAACCCACGTTGTGGCAGCAAGCTGCAGTCTTCACAGCCTCCACCATCTTAACAAGCATCAGAAGGAGAAGGAGGCCTTGCCACTGTCAGTGAGAGCTCTGCCCTGCCCTGGTTAGGGGGCAGTCAGGGGGGCCAGTTATAATTTACAGAACCCCAGGCTGGGGGGTAGATAGGGGGGCTGGGGGGCAGGTGATGTCACTAGGGGGGCAGATGATGAAACTGGAGGGCAGGTTGTGAGGCTGGGAGACAGGTAATGTCACTTGGGTGGGGGGCATATGAGATTGGGGGGGGGCAGGTTGTGAGGCTGGGAGACAGGTAATGTCACTTGGGTGGGGGGCATATGAGGCTGGGGGGGAGGGCATGTTGTGTGACTGGGGGGCAGGTAATGTCACTTGGGTGGGGGGGGCATATGAGGCTGGGGGGGGGGGGGGGGCATGTTGTGTGACTGGGGGCAGGTAATGTCAACCACAACCAGCTAATTGTGTTTGAGTGGGCCTCCCAAGGGCACAGTACAGCTCTGCTCTCTCCCTCATAACCCCAAACCCCCAGGCTACAGATCTTACTGCTCTACACTTGAAAAGAGAATTAGGAAGAAGATTAATTACACCGAGTTCAGTCTTAGTTCATCTTTATTAGAAAGTAAAGTTCACATTACACAGGGACATTGAAGAAAGCACAAACTGATGTCAAAGTTATCACTTTTCAAAATTGTTATCAAATAACGCAAAACATAGATTTTTTGACAAAGTCATATCTCCACCGGGGACAGATATACTGTTCTGTTGCTCCGACTCTGTCAAACCAATCCAGGTAGAAATCTGATCATATTTCCATCCAGAAAATACATGTATCACTGTGGTCCTCCCCCATTCTCTCCTGTCCTCCCTCAGTCTCCCCTGTCCTCCCTCAGACTCCCCTGTCCTCCCTCAGTCTCCTCTGTCCTCCCCCATTCTCCCTTGTCCTCCCTCAGTCTCCCCTGTCCTCCCCCATTCTCCCCTGTCATCCCTCAGTCCCCCCTGTCCTCCCCCATTCTCCCCTGTCCTCCCTCAGTCTCCCCTGTCCTCCCTCAGTCTCCCCTGTCCTCCCTCAGTCTCCTCTGTCCTCCCCCATTCTCCCCTGTCCTCCCTCAATCTCTCCTGTCCTCCCTCATTCTCCCCTGTCCTCCCTCAGTCTCCCCTGTCCTCCCTCAGTCTCCCCTGTCCTCCCTCATTCTCCCCTATCCTCCCTCAGTCTCCCCTGTCCTCTCCCATTCTCCCCTGTCCTCCCCCATTCTCTCCTGTCATCCCTCAGTCTCCCCTGTCCTCCCCCAATCTCCCCTGTCCTCCCGAAGTCTCCCCTGTCCTCCCCCATTCTCTCCTGTCATCCCTCAGTCTCCCCTGTCCTCCCCCAATCACCCCTGTCATCACTCAGTCTCCCCTGTCCTCCCTCAGTCTCCCCTGTCCTCCCTCAGTCTCCCCTGTCCTCCCTCAGTCTCCCTTGTCCTCCCCCATTCTCCCCTGTCCTCCCCCATTCTCCCCTGTCCTCCCTCAGTCTCCCCTGTTCTCCCTCAGTCTCTCTCCTTTATTCCCTGACATAAGGAGGTCTGTCCCAGCCATTCTCTGTCCATCCCCACAGAGTAAGATTTGTACATCCGTTCCTTCTCCACCATCTTCCCCCCTTCCGGACCCCACCCAGAGAGGCCTGTCCATTTCATCCTCCCCCATCACCCCATCTCCCCCTTGTCCATGAGAGGCCAGACACCAGGAGTTTTGAGGTGAGGGTCAAAGCCTCCTCCATCCTCCACCATGGCCTGTCCACTCCCTTCTTCCCCCTTATCCCCCGTCTCCCCACACCTGGTGGTGGGAAATAGATGACCAATCCCCCAGTCAGTAGGTCATCCCTGTTCCCTAAAGGTTCCCTGGGGTCTGGCCTAGAGGTGACCAGTCCCCCAGACAGTAGGTCATCCCTGTTCCCTGAAGGTTCCCTGGGGTCTGGTCTAGAGGTGACCAGTCCCCCAGTCAGTAGGTCATCCCTGTTCCCTGAAGGTTCCCTGGGTCTGGTCTAGAGGTGACCAGTCCCCCAGACAGTAGGTAATCCCTGTTCCCTGAAGGTTCCCTGGGGTCTGGTCTAGAGGTGACCAGTCCCCCAGTCAGTAGGTCATCCCTGTTCCCTGAAGGTTCCCTGGGTCTGGTCTAGAGGTGACCAGTCCCCCAGCCAGTAGTCCATCCCTGTTCCCTGAAGGTTCCCTGGGGTCTGGTCTAGAGGTGACCAGTCCCCCAGCCAGTAGGTCATCCCTGTTCCCTGAAGGTTCCCTGGGTCTGGTCTAGAGGTGACCAGTCCCCAGCCAGTAGGTCATCCCTGTTCCCTGAAGGTTCCCTGGGTCTGGTCTAGAGGTGACCAGTCCCCAGCCAGTAGGTCATCCCTGTTCCCTGAAGGTTCCCTGGGGTCTGGTCTAGAGGTGACCAGTCCCCCAGCCAGTAGTCCATCCCTGTTCCCTATAGGTTCCCTGGGGTCTGGTCTAGAGGTGACCAGTCCCCCAGCCAGTAGGTCATCCCTGTTCCCTGGAGGTTCCCTGGTGTCTGGTCTAGAGGTGACCAGTCCCCCAACCAGTAGGTCATCCCTGTTCCCTGAAGGTTCCCTGGGGTCTGGTCTAGAGGTGACCAGTCCCCCAACCAGTAGGTCATCCCTGTTCCCTGAAGGTTCCCTGGGATCTGGTCTAGAGGTGACCAGTCTCCCAGCCAGTTGTCCATCCCTGTTCCCTGAAGGTTCCCTGGGATCTGGTCTAGAGGTGACCAGTCCCCCAGCCAGTAGGTCATCCCTGTTCCCTATAGGTTCCCTGGGTCTGGTCTAGAGGTGACCAGTCCCCCAGCCAGTAGGTCATCCCTGTTCCCTGAAGGTTCCCTGGGGTCTGGTCTAGAGGTGACCAGTCCCCCAACCAGTAGGTCATCCCTGTTCCCTGAAGGTTCCCTGGGATCTGGTCTAGAGGTGACCAGTCCCCCAGCCAGTAGTCCATCCCTGTTCCCTGAAGGTTCCCTGGGGTCTGGTCTAGAGGTGACCAGTCCCCAGCCAGTAGGTCATCCCTGTTCCCTGAAGGTTCCCTGGGGTCTGGTCTAGAGGTGACCAGTCCCCCAGCCAGTAGGTCATCCCTGTTCCCTGGAGGTTCCCTGGTGTCTGGTCTAGAGGTGACCAGTCCCCCAGGCAGTAGGTCATCCCTGTTCCCTGGAGGTTCCCTGGTGTCTGGTCTAGAGGTGACCAGTCCCCCAACCAGTAGGTCATCCTGTTCCCTGGAGGTTCCCTGGTGTCTGGTCTAGAGGTGACCAGTCCCCCAACCCGTAGGTCATCCCTGTTCCCTGAAGGTTCCCTGGGATCTGGTCTAGAGGTGACCAGTCCCCCAGCCAGTAGGTCATCCCTGTTCCCTGAAGGTTCCCTGGGATCTGGTCTAGAGGTGACCAGTCCCCCAGCCAGTAGTCCATCCATGTTTCGTGCAGTCTGGCGAAATGTCTGGAGGACCACAGAGAGGTGAGGAGCTGGACTGGAGTTTTCCCCTTGTCCAAACTCACTGACGTCTCCGATGCACTCAGACAGAGAGTTGGTTTCGTCTTGTCATGTTTAAAGTAACGTCCTTCTAGAATAAACAACCATTCAGGAAACAAAGGTATAGTTTAGTATCGGATCAGTGGAAACAGACTCAACTGACACTCTTCACCACATCACACTGACATTGTATACATGCAAGACAGTTTGCATTGTCAATTTCATTTCTCATTGCATTACAAGTCTCTTCAGTCTGCTGTACAGCCAGACCATAATACAGACTGATAGGATAAACATCAGAGGGTTTTCAGCTAGCTACATATATTTTTAAAAACCCTGAGTCAGAGCAGTTGGCAGAGCGGATCCTCTTCCTGATGCGCTTGAATAACCCTGGGCAGGATGATAATGAATAGAGGACAGAGAGGCCAAAGGGTCTATTGTAGGATAGAATAAAATGTCACAACTACAATAATGTGTAAGTGTGCCTGAAGCTATGACATTCTGCTGGGGAATTAACACATACAAATAGAGTGTCTGTTTTATGTTAGTGCGTTATCTGTGGAGACCGAAGATTATATGATTTCTGAAATAGAACAAATAGAGATACCAAAAACTAAAATGTTAAAACAGTGGCTTCGTGCAGTGGGAAATAAATTGGAACTCATAGTGATGTTAAAGGGAAGGATCAGGTCCAGGTTGATACAGTGTTAAAGGGAAGGATCAGGTCCAGGTTGATACAGTGTTAAAGGGAAGGATCAGGTCCAGGTTGATACAGTGTTAAAGGGAAGGATCAGGTCCAGGTTGATACAGTGTTAAAGGGAAGGATCAGGTCCAGGTTGATACAGTGTTAAAGGGAAGGATCAGGTCCAGGTTGATACAGTGTTAAAGGGAGGATCAGGTCCAGGTTGATACAGTGTTAAAGGAAGGTCCAGGTTGATACAGTGTTAAAGCGAAGGATCAGGTCCAGGTTGATACAGTGTTAAAGGGAAGGTCCAGGTTGATACAGTGTTAAAGGGAAGGTCCAGGTTGATACAGTGTTAAAGCGAAGGATCAGGTCCAGGTTGATACAGTGTTAAAGGGAAGGTGCAGGTCCAGGTTGATACAGTGTTAAAGGGAAGGATCAGGTCCAGGTTGATACAGTGTTAAAGGGAAGGATCAGGTCCAGGTTGATACAGTGTTAAAGGGAAGGTCCAGGTTGATACAGTGTTAAAGGGAAGGATCAGGTCCAGGTTGATACAGTGTTAAAGGGAGGATCAGGTCCAGGTTGATACAGTGTTAAAGGGAGGATCAGGTCCAGGTTGATACAGTGTTAAAGGGAAGGTCCAGGTTGATACAGTGTTAAAGGGAAGGATCAGGTCCAGGTTGATACAGTGTTAAAGGGAGGATCAGGTCCAGGTTGATACATTGTTAAAGGGAAGGATCAGGTCCAGGTTGATACAGTGTTAAAGGGAGGATCAGGTCCAGGTTGATACAGTGTTAAAGGGAAGGTCCAGGTTGATACAGTGTTAAAGGGAAGGATCAGGTCCAGGTTGATACATTGTTAAAGGGAAGGATCAGGTCCAGGTTGATACAGTGTTAAAGGGAAGGATCAGGTCCAGGTTGATACAGTGTTAAAGGGAAGGATCAGGTCCAGGTTGATACAGTGTTAAAGGGAAGGATCAGGTCCAGGTTGATACAGTGTTAAAGGGAAGGATCAGGTCCAGGTTGATACAGTGTTAAAGGGAAGGATCAGGTCCAGGTTGATGCAGTGTTAAAGGGAAGGATCAGGTCCAGGTTGATACAGTGTTAGGGAAGGATCAGGTCCAGGTTGATACAGTGTTAAAGGGAAGGATCAGGTCCAGGTTGATACAGTGTTAAAGGGAAGGATCAGGTCCAGGTTGATACAGTGTTAAAGGGAAGGATCAGGTCCAGGTTGATACAGTGTTAAAGGGAAGGATCAGGTCCAGGTTGATACAGTGTTAAAGGGAAGGTGCAGGTCCAGGTTGATACAGTGTTAAAGGGAAGGTCCAGGTTGATACAGTGTTAAAGGGAAGGTCCAGGTTGATACAGTGTTAAAGGGAAGGATCAGGTCCAGGTTGATACATTGTTAAAGGGAAGGATCAGGTCCAGGTTGATACAGTGTTAAAGGGAAGGATCAGGTCCAGGATGATACAGTGTTAAAGGGAAGGATCAGGTCCAGGTTGATGCAGTGTTAAAGGGAGGATCAGGAGGTCCAGGATGATACAGTGTTAAAGGGAAGGATCAGGTCCAGGTTGATACATTGTTAAAGGGAAGGATCAGGTCCAGGTTGATACAGTGTTAAAGGGAAGGTGCAGGTCCAGGTTGAGACGAACATCCAGATGAATGGATACTGAGCCAGATAGCTGCAGAACAGAAGAGAGAGAACCTTCATCAGTCAACCAGAGATCGAGCAGAGACCTACAGTACCGTCAGAAAGTATTCAGACCCCTTGACATTTTGTTACGTTACAGACTTATTCTAAAATGGATTAAATAAAAACAAATCCTCAGCAATCTACATACAATACCACGTAATGACATCACAATACCCCATAATGACATCACAATACCACGTAACGACATCACAACACCCCATAATGACATCACAATACTCCATATTGACATCACAATACCCCGTAATGACATCACAATACCACGTAATGACATCACAATACTCCATAATGACATCACAATACCACGTAATGACATCACAACACCCCATAATGACATCACAATACTCCATAATGACATCACAATACCCCGTAATGACATCACAACACCACGTAATGACATCACAATACTCCATAATGACATCACAATACCCCATAATGACATCACAACACCCCATAATGATATCACAATACCCCGTAATGACATCACAATACCCCGTAATGACATCACAATACCCCATAATGATCAAGCAAAAAAAGGTTTATAGAAATGTTTGCAAATGCATAAAATATATATTTTTTTAAACAGAAATACCTTATTTACATTAGTATTCAGAGACTTTGCTATGAGACTCAACATTGAGCTCAGGTCCATCCTGTTTCCATTGATCATCCTTGAGATGTTTCTACAACTTCATTGGAGTCCACCTGTGGTAAATTCATTTGATTAGACATGATTTGAAAAGGCACACACCTGTCTATACAAGGTCCCACAGTTGACAGTGCATGTCAGAGAAAAAACCAAGCCATTACGTTGAAGGAATTTTCCGTCGAGCTCCGTGACAGAATTGTGTCGAGGCACAAATCTGGGGAAGGGTAGCAAAATATTTCTCCAGCATTGAAGTTCCCTAAGAACACCGTGGCCTCCATCATTCATAAATGGAAGAAGTTTGGAATCACCAAGACTCTTCCTAGAGCTGGCCGCCCGGCCAAACTGAGCAATCGGTGGATAAGGGCCTTGGTCAGGGAGGTGACCAAGAACCCGATGGTCACTCTGACAGAGCTCTAGAGTTCCTCTGTGGAGATGGAGAACCTTCCAGAAGGACAACCATCTCTGCAGAACTCCACTAATCAGGCCTTTATGGTAGAGCGGCCAGACAGAAGCCACTCCTCAGTAAAAGGCACATGACAGCCCTCTTGGAGTTTGCCAAAAGCCACCGAAAGACGAGAAACATTATTCTCTGGTCTGATGAAACCAAGATTTCACTTTTTGGTCTAAATGCAAAGCGTCACGTCTGGAGGAAACCTGGCACCATCCCTACGGTGAAGCATGGTGGTGGCAGCATCATGCTGTGGGGATGTTTTTCAGCTGCAGGGACTGGGAGACTAGTCAGGATCGAGGGAAAGACGAATGGAGCAAAGTAAAGAGAGATCCGTGATGAAAACCTGCTCCAGAGCGCTCAGGGTCTCAGACTGGGGTGAAGGGTCACCTTCCAACAGGACAACGACCCTAAGCACACAGCCAAGACAACGCAGGAGTGGCTTCGGGACAAGTCTCTGAATGTCCTTGTATGGGCCAGTCAGAGCCCAGACTTGAACCCGATCGAACATCTCAAACATCTCTGTAGACACCTGAAAATAGCTGTACAGCGAGGCTCCCCATCCAACCTGACAGAGCTTGAGAGGATCTGCAGAGAAGAATGGGAGAAACTCCCCAAATACAGGTGTGCCAAGCTTGTAGCATCACACCCAAGAAGACTTGAGGCTGTAATCGCTGCCAAAGGTGCTTCAACAAAGTTCTGAGTAAAGGGTCTGAATACTTATGGAAATGTGATATTTCAGGTTTTTATTTGTGATTTAAAAAAATATTTAAACATTTTTTTATTCCAGAAACCTATTTTAGCTTTGTCATTATGAGGTATTGTGATGTCATTATGAGGTATTGTGATGTCATTATGGGATATTGTGATGTCATTATGAGGTATTGTGATGTCATTATGAGGTATTGTGATGTCATTATGAGATATTGTGATGTCATTATGGGGTATTGTGTGTAGATTGATGAGGGGGAAAAAAACAGTTTAATCAATTTTAGAATAAGGCTGTAATGTAACAACATTTGGAAAAAGTCAAGGGGTCTGAATACTTTCCGAATGCTCGGTACATGGGAACATCAGATATTGGTCAGCACTGTAAAACCCAAACGTCCATCATGTAGGAATACTACAGAAGGGCCTAAAGAAACTTATGACTGGTACAGTACATCAGGACTGAGACTGTAAAGTAGCAGTGGTATAGCTGATATCATCTACATTTAAATCAGGACTGAGACTATAAGGTAGCAGTGGTATAGCTGATATCAGCTACATTTAAATCAGGACTGAGACTGTAAAGGTAGCAGTGGTATAGCTGAAATCATCCACATTTAGGTCAGGACTGAGACTGTAAGGTAGCAGTTGTATAGCTGATATCAGCTACATTTAAATCAGGACTGAGACTGTAAAGGTAGCAGTGGTATAGCTGATATCATCTACATTTAAATCAGGACTGAGACTGTAAGGTAGCAGTGGTATAGCTGATATCATCCACATTTAAATCAGGACTGAGACTGTAAGATAGCAGTTGTATAGCTGATATCAGCTACATTTAAATCAGGACTGAGACTGTAAGGTAGCAGTGATATAGCTGATATCATCTACATTTAAATCAGGACTGAGACTGTAAGGTAGCAGTGGTATAGCTGATATCAGCTACATTTAAATCAGGACTGAGACTGTAAGGTAGCAGTGATATAGCTGATATCATCTACATTTAAATCAGGACTGAGACTGTAAGGTAGCAGTGGTATAGCTGATATCATCCACATTTAAATCAGGACTGAGACTGTAAGATAGCAGTGGTATAGCTGATATCATCTACATTTAAGTCAGGACTGAGACTGTAAGGTAAAAGTGGTATAGCTGATATCATCCACATTTAAATCAGGACTGAGACTGTAAAGGTAGCAGTGGTATAGCTGATATCCTCCACATTTTAGTCAGGACTGAGACTGTAAGGTAGCAGTGGTATAGCTGATATCATCCACATTTAAATCAGGACTGAGACTGTAAAGGTAGCAGTGGTATAGCTGATATCAATCACATTTAAATCAGGACTGAGACTGTAAGGTAGCAGTGGTATAGCTGATATCATCCACATTTAAATCAGGACTGAGACTGTAAGGTAGCAGTTGTATAGCTGATATCATCTACATTTAAATCAGGACTGAGACTGTAAGGTAGCAGTGGTATAGCTGATATCATCCACATTTAAATCAGGACTGAGATTGTAAGGTAGCAGTGGTAAAGCTGATATCATCTACATTTAAATCAGGACTGAGACTGAGACCCCCCCTCCATCTCTGCTCTACCTCTCCACCCCCCCTCCCCCTCCTCCATCTCGGCTCTAACCCCCACCCCCCCTCCATCTCTGCTCTACCTCTCCACCCCTCCTCCTCCTTCTCGGCTCTAACCCCCACACCCCCTCCATCTCGGCTCTACCTCTCCCCTCCTCCCCCTTCCCTCCTCCCCCTTCCCTCCCTCTCCCCTCCTCCCTCTCCCCTCCTCCCTCTCCACTCCCCCTTCCCTCCCCCTCCCCTCCTCCCCCTTCCCTCCCCCTTCCCTCCTCCCCCTTCCCTCCCTCTCCCCTCCTCCCCCTTCCCTCCGTCTCCCCTCCTCCCCCTCCCTCTCCCCTCCTCCCCCTCCCTCTCCCCTCCTCCCCTCCTCCCCCTCCCTCTCCCCTCCTCCCTCTCCCCTCCCCCTTCCCCCCCTTCCCTCCTCCCCCTTCCCTCCTCCCTCTCCCCTCCTCCCCCTTCCCTCCCTCTCCCCTCCTCCCCCTCCCCTCCCCCCTCCCCTCCACATGGTTCTCTGTAGTAACATTCCCCTGGTGGCCTGTGCTGACTCTCAAAGTGAAATGCTTCAAGAGAGAAGCTTGTGATACACAATAAAAATATGATCCTGGAATATATTGACTTCCCTCTCTTCTCTCTCTTCCCTCTCCTTTCTTCCTTTGTCTTATCCCTCGCTCCGCCCGATTCCTTTCTAGTCTTTATAAGCTAGAGGGTGTCAGTGATGTGTGACTAACGTCGGGACACGATGGTACAGCTCTTTGATCATAATTCCATTTTAACAGTGAAACAGTACAAGGGTAAAAGACGGAGGAACGTGAAGGAAATGGTTGTAGCCTGGTACCTGTTTGTTCATGCTCCATCGAGCTCAGGTAAGAATCGAGGAACAGGAAGGAAATGGTTGTAGCCTGGTACCTGTTTGTTCATGCTCTATCGAGCTCAGGTAAGAATCGAGGAACGTGAAGGAAATGGTTATAGCCTGGTACCTGTTTGTTCATGCTCCATCGAGCTCAGGTAAGAATCGAGGAACGTGAAGGAAATGGTTGTAGCCTGGTACCTGTTTGTTCATGCTCTATCATCGAGCTCAGGTAAGAATCGAGGAACGTGAAGGAAATGGTTGTAGCCTGGTACCTGTTTGTTCATGTTCTATCGAGCTCAGGTAAGAATCGAGGAACGTGAAGGAAATGGTTGTAGCCTGGTACCTGTTTGTACATGTTCTATCGAGCTCAGGTAAGAATCGAGGAACGTGAAGGAAATGGTTGTAGCCTGGTAACTGTTTGTTCATGCTCTATCGAGCTCAGGTAAGAATCGAGGAACGTGAAGGAAATGGTTGTAGCCTGGTACCTGTTTGTTCATGCTCCATCGAGCTCAGGTAAGAATCGAGGAACGTGAAGGAAATGCAAAAGCACCCACTGTACACAATTAAGCATTAGCCGTTTAAAACCAGTCCCCAGAGCAAAGCTGAGATGTGTCTTTATTTCATAAGGAGACACACAAGCTTCCAATAGTTAGCTTCTCATTATAAGGAGCTCTTTGGCAGCTGATATATATAGTTAGCTTCTCATTATAAGGAGCTCTTTGGCAGCTGATATATATAGTTAGCTTCTCATTATAAGGAGCTCTTTGGCAGCTGATATATATAGTTAGCTTCTCATTATAAGGAGCTCTTTGGCAGCTGATATATATAGTTAGCTTCTCATTATAAGGAGCTCTTTGGCAGCTGATATATATAGTTAGCTTCTCATTATAAGGAGCTCTTTGGCAGCTGATATATATAGTTAGCTTCTCATTATAAGGAGCTCTTTGGCAGCTGATATATATAGTTAGCTTCTCATTATAAGGAGCTCTTTGGCAGCTGATATATATAGTTAGCTTCTCATTATAAGGAGCTCTTTGGCAGCTGATATATATAGTTAGCTTCTCATTATAAGGAGCTCTTTGGCAGCTGATATATATAGTTAGCTTCTCATTATAAGGAGCTCTTTGGCAGCTGATATATATAGTTAGCTTCTCATTATAAGGAGCTCTTTGGCAGCTGATATATATAGTTAGCTTCTCATTATAAGGAGCTCTTTGGCAGCTGATATATATAGTTAGCTTCTCATTATAAGGAGCTCTTTGGCAGCTGATATATATAGTTAGCTTCTCATTATAAGGAGCTCTTTGGCAGCTGATATATATAGTTAGCTTCTCATTATAAGGAGCTCTTTGGCAGCTGATATATATAGTTAGCTTCTCATTATAAGGAGCTCTTTGGCAGCTGATACTGTTATTTATTAAGTGTAACTGATCACTTCCACTGTATTTATAGTGAACATGTGTCATATCATGTCGTCAAATAATGAATGGAAGAATAGACATGAACAATGACAGCATTTATGATTGTTAATAAACACAGAAATACTCGTACTTTTGGGCAGTAAAACCAATTCTGACAGGCATAATATGTAGGAAAATGTATATTTGTTTCATTACGTGGTTTTATGTCTCAATACAAAACAATCTTAAAAGTAAAGTGCTGAGTGTAAGAATATTTTATATGATATTATATATTATTATATTATATTATTCTAAGAAAATGTTTTAACCTTTAGACATGTCAGCTGTTAGATCTTTACATAAGTGATATATCGCTCTACCCTTGTCTTCAGAGCACATTCAACAAGAAACATTTTAATCTAACTTTCCATTGTCCCAGTTACACATCTCTTTAACTTCTTTCCCATCACTAGCGGGAGGAAAGGTTACCTGTGAGGAGCTGTCAAACGCTGTCTCAGTGGGTGGTCTATAACGAGAGAGAGAGAGAGAGAGAGAGAGAGGGAGAGAGAGAGAGAGAGAGAGAGAGAGAGAGAGAGAGACAGAGAGAGGGAGAGAGAGAGAGACAGAGAGAGGGAGAGACAGAGAGAGGGAGAGACAGAGAGAGGGGGAGAGAGAGAGGGAGAGAGAGACAGAGAGAGAGAGACAGAGAGAGGGAGAGAGAGACAGAGAGAGAGAGAGAGACAGAGAGAGAGAGAGAGAGACAGAGAGAGGAGAGAGAGAGAGAGAGAGAGAGGGGGAGACAGAGAGAGAGAGAGAGAGAGAGAGAGAGAGAGAGAGAGAGAGAGAGAGAGAGAGAGAGAGAGAGAGAGAGAGAGAGAGAGAGAGAGAGAGAGACAGAGAGAGAGAGAGAGAGAGAGAGAGAGAGAGAGAGAGAGAGAGAGTCCTTTAACCATTTGTACATTGTAAAAACACTGTGTATATATATTATGACATTTGTAATGTCTTTATTGTTTTGAAACCTCTGTATGTGTAATGCCTACTGTTAATTTTTATTGTTTATTTCACTTTATATATTCACTTTATATATTATCTACCTCACTTGCTTTGGCAATGTTAACACATGTTTCCCATGCCAATAAAGCCCTTAAATTGAATTTAATTGAGAGAGAGAGAGAGAGAGAGAAAGAGAGAGAGACTTTGAAAGAGAAAGAGAGAGAGTTTGAAAGCCTTACAGAGGATCAGGGGGTTGGGGGAGAAGGGACAGTAACAGACTCAACAGTTAATGTTGTGTATTTAGTTCTGATGAGGCAGAGACCAGGTACTGAACTCTACCTTGCTGTTGTAAACCACACGTTGACCTCTTATACTGCCTTTACAATGGGAAGATTTCATCCCGACCTGCACCTGCTGCCTTCTTCCACTCTCTCTGTGTGAGGATAATGTTTGCCTTCTTCCACTCTCTCTGTGTGAGGATAATGTCTGCCTTCTTCTACTCTCTCTGTGTGAGGATAATGTCAGCCTTCTGCCACTATCTGTGTGAGGATAATGTCTCCCTTCTTCCACTCTCTCTGTGTGAGGATAATGTGTGCCTTCTTCCACTCTCTCTGTGTGAGGATAATGTCTCCCTTCTTCCACTCTCTCTGTGTGAGGATAACGTGTGCCTTCTTCCACTCTCTCTGTGTGAGGATAATGTCTGCCAACTTCCACTCTCTCTCTGTGTGAGGATAATGTCTGCCTTCTTCCACTTTCTCTGTGTGAGGATAATGTCTGCCTTCTTCCACTTTCTCCGTGTGAGGATAATGTCTGCCAACTTCCACTCTCTCTCTGTGTGAGGATAATGTCTGCCTTCTTCTACTCTCTCTGTGTGAGGATAATGTCAGCCTTCTGCCACTATCTGTGTGAGGATAATGTCTCACTTCTTCCACTCTCTCTGTGTGAGGATAATGTGTGCCTTCTTCCACTCTCTCTGTGTGAGGATAATGTCTGCCTTCTTCCACTTTCTCTGTGTGAGGATAATGTCTCCCTTCTTCCACTCTCTCTGTGTGAGGATAATGTGTGCCTTCTTCCACTCTCTCTGTGTGAGGATAATGTCTGCCTTCTTCCACTTTCTCTGTGTGAGGATAATGTCTGCTAACTTCCACTCTCTCTCTGTGTGAGGATAATGTCTGCATTCTTCCACTTTCTCTGTGTGAGGATAATGTCTGCCAACTTCCACTCTCTCTCTGTGTGAGGATAATGTCTGCCTTCTTCCACTCTCTCTGTGTGAGGATCATGTCTGCCAACTTCCACGGAAGTGTGCCCCCTGTATATAGCCCTCCATACTGACTCGGTACTGGTGCCCCCTGTATATACCCCCCACACTGACTTGGTACCGGTGCCCCCTGTATATAGCCCCCACACTGACTCGGTACCCCCTGTATATAGCCCCCACACTGACTCGGTACTGGTGCTCCCTGTATATAGCCCTCCACACTGACTCGGTACCGGTACCCCCTGTAAATACCCTCCACACTGACTCGGTACCGGTGCCCCCTGTATATAGCCCCCACACTGACTCGGTACTGGTGCCCCCTGTATATAGCCCTCCACACTGACTCGGTACTGGTACCCCCTGTATATAGCCTCCACATTGACTCTGTACTGGTATATAGTCTCCACACTGACTCTGTACTGGTACCCCCTGTATATAGCCTCCACATTGACTCTGTACTGGTACCCCCTGTATATAGCCTCCACATTGACTCTGTACCGCAACACCCTGTATATAGCCTCCACATTGACTCTGTACCGGTACCCCCCTGTATATAGCCTCCACATTGACTCTGTACTGGTACCCCCTGTATATAGCCTCCACATTGACTCTGTACTGGTACCCCCTGTATATAGCCCCCACACTGACTCTGTACTGCTGCCCCCTGTATATACCCCCAACACTGACTCTGTACTGGTGCCCCCTGTATATAGCCCCCACACTGACTCTGTACTGGTGCCCCCTGTATATACCCCCCACACTGACTCTGTACTGGTTCCCCCTGTATATAGCCTCCACATTGACTCTGTACTGGTATATAGTCTCCACACTGACTCTGTACCGGTACACCCTGTATATAGCCTCCACACTGACTCTGTACTGGTACCCCCTGTATATAGCCTCCACACTGACTCTGCACTGGTACCCCCTGTATATAGCCTCCACACTGACTCTGTACTGGTACCCTGTATATAGCCTCCACACTGACTCTGTACTTGTGCCCCCTGTATATAGCCTCCACACTGACTCTGTACTGGTGCCCCCTGTATGGAGCCTCGTTATTGTTATTCTTATTGTGTTACTTTTTATTTTAGTCTACTTGGTAAATATTTTCTTCTTGAACTGCACTGTTGGTGAAGGGCTGGTCAGTAAAGCATTTCACGGTAAAGTCAACACTTATTGTATTCAGCATTTCACGGTAAAGTCTACACTTGTTGTATTCAGCATTTCACGGTAAAGTCAACACTTGTTGTATTCAGCATTTCACGGTAAAGTCAACACCTGTTGTATTCGGCATTTCACGGTAAAGTCAACACTTTTTGTATTCGTCATTTCACGGTAAAGTCAACACTTGTTGTAGTCAGCATTTCACAGTAAAGTCAACACTTGTTGTATTCAGCATTTCACGGTAAAGTCTACACTTTTTGTATTCGTCATTTCACGGTAAAGTCAACACTTGTTGTAGTCAGCATTTCACAGTAAAGTCAACACTTGTTGTATTCAGCATTTCACGGTAAAGTCTACACTAGTTGTATTCGGCATTTCACGGTAAAGTCAACACTTGTTGTATTCGGCATTTCACGGTAAAGTCTACACTTGTTGTATTCAGCATTTCACGGTAAAGTCTACACTTGTTGTATTCGGCATTTCACGGTAAAGTCTACACTTGTTGTATTCAGCATTTCACGGTAAAGTCTACACTTGTTGTATTCGGCATTTCACGGTAAAGTCTACACTTGTTGTATTCAGCATTTCACGGTAAAGTCAACACCTGTTGTATTCCGCATTTCACGGTAAAGTCTACACTTGTTATATTCGTAATTTCACGGTAAAGTCTACACTTGTTGTATTCGGCATTTCACGGTAAAGTCAACACTTGTTGTATTCGGCATTTCACGGTAAAGTCAACACCTGTTGTATTCAGCATTTCACGGTAAAGTCAACACTTGTTGTATTCGTCGCATGTGACAAATAAAATGGGATTTGGTTTAATTTGATTTGAACTAAAGGACGATATTGAACCTGTGATTGGAACGAGCGTCCTAATTAGCTTCGTAGTTTATATTTATTAGGTTAATTGAATTAACACAGATGGTTATTGCTCAAATATTTTGCATCGAGGAATCCAGGAAGCTATTTAGAAAGCTGAGCGTTTGTTAGGTGAGGGCCTTGGGCCTGTGTTAGTTACTGGGGAGCTTGTTAACAACAGAAAAGGAGGCAAATTAAATACCAAATTAAATGGACGGGAATATTCACACACACACACTCACACTCACACTCACACACACACACACACACACACACACACACACACTCACACGCACACGCACACGCACACGCACACGCACACGCACAAACACGCACGCACGCTCGCTCGCTCGCTCGCACGCACACACACACACACACACACACACACACACACACACACGCACACACACACACACATACACACACACACACACACGCAGGCAGAGTGGTTGTGTAAGTTGTAAGTGCAGCCTAAGGTGGTTCATTATGTAGTCTTGATTTAGAATATTTCACTACAAGGCATTAAGGTAGACTACTGGAAGCATTTACAAGAAAGCAATCTGACCAAATATGCACAACTATGTCTGAAGACGTGCTCATTTACCCATTAAATATAATAAGTCGTTAACTCTTGAAAAGTACAGGATGCTTTTTACAGTTTTTTTCAACTGCTTACACACGTTTTTCAAAACCGTCTCCTTTTTTCAAAACTCTACACACAATTCCCAAAACTGCACACACAAAATGCAAAATGCCTCACGTCTCCTTCAAAATGTAACACTGCATTCAAAATGCCATGAACACATGTCAGAATGAAGCCTTTGCATCAAATGACAAACACTGCTTTCATAATAGTACATTTTTGGATATACCATGTAAACACTGTTTAAGAAGGAGAGCCATCTCTGATGAGATTAGGACAACACTTGTTGAACATTGTGATCAACCACGGTTTGACCATGAGAGAGACTGGACTGAGAGTCCAGGCCAGCCTTCTATAACTGAGGGTATTAATGGCAGTTTTCTAGCAGACCTTCTATAACAGAGGGTATTAATGGCAGTTTTCTAGCAGACCTTCTATATCAGAGGGTATTAATGACAGTTTTCTAGCAGACCTTCTATAACTGAGGGTATTAATGACAGTTTTCTAGCAGACCTTCTATATCTGAGGGTATTAATGACCGTTTTCTAGCAGACCTTCTATAACCTTCTATAACAGAGTATTAATGACAGTTTTCTAGCAGACCTTCTATAACAGAGTATTAATGACAGTTTTCTAGCAGACCTTCTATAACAGAGGGTATTAATGACAGTTTTCTAGCAGACCTTCTATAACTGAGGGTATTAATGACAGTTTTCTGGCAGACCTTCTATAACAGAGTATTAATGACAGTTTTCTGGCAGACCTTCTATAACTGAGGGTATTAGTGACAGTTTTCTAGCAGACCTTCTATATCTGAGGGTATTAATGACAGTTTTCTGGCAGACCTTCTATAACAGAGTATTAATGACAGTTTTCTAGCAGACCTTCTATAACAGAGGGTATTAATGACAGTTTTCTAGCAGACCTTCTATAACTGAGGGTATTAATGATAGTTTTCTAGCAGACCTTCTATAACTAACAGATAATTAATGACAGTTTTCTAGCAGATCTTCTATAACTCAAATCAAATCAAATCAAATCAAATTTTATTTGTCACATACACATGGTTAGCAGATGTTAATGTGAGTGTAGCGAAATGCTTGTGCTTCTAGTTCCGACAATGCAGTAATAACCAACAAGTAATCTAACTAACAATTCCAAAACTACTGTCTTGTACACAGTGTAAGGGGATAAAGAATATGTACATAAGGATATATGAATGAGTGATGGTACAGAGCAGCATAGGCAAGATACAGTAGATGGTATTGAGTACAGTATATACATATGAGATGAGTATGTAAACAAAGTGGCATAGTTAAAGTGGCTAGTGATACATGTATTACATAAGGATACAGTCGATGATATAGAGTACAGTATATACGTATGCATATGAGATGAATAATGTAGGGTAAGTAACATTGTATAAGGTAGCATTGTTTAAAGTGGCTAGTGATATATTGACATAATTTCCCATTATTAAAGTGGCTGGAGTTGAGTCAGTGTCAGTGTGTTGGCAGCAGCCACTCAATGTTAGTGGTGGCTGTTTAACTGAGTATTAATGACAGTTTTCTAGCAGATCTTCTATAACAGAGAGTATTAATGGGCTGTTTTCTAGCAGACCTTCTATAACTGAGGGTATTAATTACAGTTTTCTAGCAGATCTTCTATAACTGAGGGTATTAATTAATGACTGTTCGCGGGGGCCAGTGATTCTCAGGCCTAAATGGCTCCACTGTACATAGTGCACTATAATAGGGCTCCACTTTACATAGTGCACTATAATAGGGTTCCACTTTACATAGTGCACTATAATAGGGTTCCACGTGGGATGTACCCTGCGTCTGTCTGCGTCTGGACTGCTGGATTAGCCCCGACAGCTCTCACCCTAACCTACGTTTACAGCAGATGCTACAGCCGCCCAGACTACAAAACACACTGTGCTATTTTCAGACTGGCCACTGGGGGCAGTGTTAGACAGAGAATGAATGATGAGTGAACTGGAGCACATGTCGAGCCAGCTCTGGTTTCCTACACTGGAGCTTATGAACAGAACAGAGCTGAATGGGTAGTAGGCTGTTGTTCAAAAGGGCTTCTTACACAGTACAGTCATGTCTAACATTTGGGGCGCCAGGGTAGCCTGCTGGACTAGCCTGTTGGACTAGTAACCGGAAGGTTGCAAGTTCAAATCCCCATGTCTAACATGTACCAGTACACTTTACAGTACACTTATTACAATATACAACCAGCCTGGGAGAATGTAATTTTGCTACCTTATTACAATATACAATCAGCCTGGGGGAAAGTAATGTCGCTACCTTACTACAATATACAATCAGCCTGGGAGAATGTAATGTCGCTACCTTACTACAATATACAATCAGCCTGGGAGAATGTAATGTCGCTACCTTATTACAATGTACAACCAGCCTGGGAGAATGTAATGTCGCTATCTTACTACAATATACAATCAGCCTGGGAGAATGTAATGTCGCTATCTTACTACAATATACAACCAGCCTGGGGGAAAGTAATGTCGCTACCTTACTACAGTCTTCCTGCCTGTTAGTTATTGGTCACGTCTCCGCTGAATAGGAAAATATAGCTTCAGAGAATTCAAAGAGAGTAACAGACGATTGAAACAGCAGCGACAACAAACCCAGAGGATATCTTTCTTTTTTTAAATTCTCCATTTTCAATAGAAAAGGCCAGGTTAGAAACGTTGTCATTGTGGCAGCTGTCATGCAGGCTTGTCAAGTAAAGCTTTATGGTCTAGTTTCTTTCAAATAAAATACAAAATCCTAAATAATTAGAGCTTGTGTAGGCTTTCTCTTCTGTGTCAGCTGGGGAGAGTGAATCGCAGTGTGCTCTTCAAATCGTTCCGTCTCTTTTCCACCTCTCTTACATCAGGCACGGGATAAGTATAGGTCAGGGATAAACGTAACCCAGTTACCATAGAGACAGAGTCACCCTCTTTTTTTTCCTTCGTTCTATGAATGACAAAGACGTTGCAATTATACGCCGTCTCGCTCACTCACTTTACAGTTGTAATGCAACGTAAAAATGTTCAAATATCACACCGTAACATTTAGACAAGGCGAAACATCACGGGCTTTTCTGTTCTGGCCACGCCAGGTCTCTTTGAATCAAACGAACACCTGCGCGGTAATTGTCCTGCTTTTATAGATGGCAGAAAGGCACCGGTGGTCTCCATCTGGAGGAGAGGGAGCGAGCCGGCTGCCCAGCTGGGCTGGAGAGGGCGGAGGTGAGGTGGGGTTTGGGTGGTGCTTGCCTGCCTGTCTGTTGAAAGAGCTGGGTACTGGGGTGGTACATGACTGTCTGTCCGTTTACCTGACTACCTGGTCTGTCTGTCTGTCTGTCTGTCTGACTACCTGACTACCTGACTCCCTGACTACCTGACTACCTGACTCCCTGACTACCTGACTACCTGACTACCTGACTGCCAGCCTGACTGCCTGCCTGCCTCTAGAGGAGCTCTGAAACACAAAGGCGATCCTTCTCACTTCAAAGTGAATTTGTAATGAAAGTGACTGACTGACTGAGTGCTAGCTTTCACATTGAGATCGCAGGCCAGACAGTCACATCTGGAATTGATCATTTGAATTTCAGATGTGTTGTATTGAGGTTAAAGGCAGGTTGGGGCGTTTTCTTTCTTTCAGCTGTCTCTCTCTCTCTCTCTCTCTCTCTCTCTCTCTCTCTCTCTCTCTCTCTCTCTCTCTCTCTCTCTCTCTCTCTCTCGCTCTTTCTCTCTCTCTCTCTCCCTTCCTCGTTGTTGTTGAATAATAATGTTTTAACAGAGGGATAAGAGAGGAGAGAGCAATCTCGTACAAAAAAATGTCCATTAATTATAATCCACATATTAATTCACGTTTCCTGTTGCTGAAGGATTATTTTCCTGCTGTAGCAGACTGGCTCAAATTAAGATCCTACATGTGTATATTTCCTGAGATTTTGGGTGTTGTCTACTGTCTGTTGTCTGTTGTCTGTTGTCTGTTGTCTACTGTCTGCTGTCTGCTGTCTGCTGTCTGTTGTCTGCTGTCTGCTGTCTGCTGTCTGTTGTCTGCTGTCTGTTGTCTGCTGTCTGCTGTCTGTTGTCTGTTGTCTGTTGTCTGCTGTCTGTTGTCTGCTGTCTGTTGTCTGTTGTCTGTTGTCTGCTGTCTGCTGTCTGTTGTCTGCTGTCTGTTGTCTGCTGTCTGCTGTCTGCTGTCTGCTGTCTGTTGTCTGCTGTCTGCTGTCTGTTGTCTGTTGTCTGTTGTTTGCTGTCTGTTGTCCTCCACACAGGACAACACACACCCTACACCTTCCATCCAGGCCCCTCAACCCTCCACATAGCCTGACCCCTCCATCCAGCTCCCTCCGTCCTCCACAAAGCCTGACCCCTCCATCCAGCCCCCCTCAACCCTCCACGCAACCTGACCCCTCCATCCAGCCCCCTCAATCCTCCACACAGCCTGACCCCTCCATCCAGCCCCGCTCAACCCTCCACGCAGCCTGACCCCTCCATCCAGCCCCCTCTGTCCTCCACACAGCCTGACCCCTCCATCCAGCCCCCTAAAACCTCCACACAGCCTGACCCCTCCATCCAGCCCCCCTCAACCCTCCACACAGCCTACACCCTCCATCCAGCCCCCCTCAACCCTCCACACAGCCTGACCGCTCCATCCAGCCCCCTCCATCCTCCACACAGCCTACACCCTCCATCCAGCCCCCCTCAACCCCCCACACAGCCTGACCCCTCCATCCAGCCCCCTAGGTCCTTCACACAGCCTGACCCCTCCATCCAGCCCCCCTCAACCCTCCACACAGCCTACACCCTCCATCCAGCCCCCCTCAACCCTCCACACAGCCTGACCGCTCCATCCAGCCCCCTCCATCCTCCACACAGCCTACACCCTCCATCCAGCCCCCCTCAACCCCCCACACAGCCTGACCCCTCCATCCAGCCCCCTAGGTCCTCCACACAGCCTGACCCCTCCATCCAGCCCCCCTCAACCCTCCACACAGCCTGACCCCTCCATCCAGCCCCCTAGGTCCTCCACACAGCCTGACCCCTCCATCCAGCCCCCTCAATCCTCCACACAGCCTGACCGCTCCATCCAGCCCCCTCAATCCTCCACACAGCCTGACCCCTCCATCCAGCCCCTCAATCCTCCACACAGCCTGATCCCTCCATCCAGCCCCCTAGGTCCTCCACACAGCCTGACCGCTCCATCCAGCCCCCTCAATCCTCCACACAGCCTGACCCCTCCATCCAGCCCCCCTCCATCCTCCACACAGCCTGACCCCTCCATCCAGCCCCCCTCAACCCTCCACACAGCCTACACCCTCCATCCAGCCCCCCTCAACCCTCCACACAGCCTGACCGCTCCATCCAGCCCCCTCCATCCTCCACACAGCCTACACCCTCCATCCAGCCCCCCTCAACCCCCCACACAGCCTGACCCCTCCATCCAGCCCCCTAGGTCCTCCACACAGCCTGACCCCTCCATCCAGCCCCCCTCAACCCTCCACACAGCCTGACCCCTCCATCCAGCCCCCTCAATCCTCCACACAGCCTGACCGCTCCATCCAGCCCCCTCAATCCTCCACACAGCCTGACCCCTCCATCCAGCCCCTCAACCCTCCACACAGCCTGATCCCTCCATCCAGCCCCCTAGGTCCTCCACACAGCCTGACCGCTCCATCCAGCCCCCTCAATCCTCCACACAGCCTGACCCCTCCATCCATACCCCCTCCATCCTCCACACAGCCTGACCGCTCCATCCAGCCCCCTCAATCCTCCACACAGCCTGACCCCTCCATCCAGCCCCTCAATCCTCCACACAGCCTGATCCCTCCATCCAGCCCCCTAGGTCCTCCACACAGCCTGACCGCTCCATCCAGCCCCCTCAATCCTCCACACAGCCTCACCCCTCCATCCAGCCCCCCTCCATCCTCCACACAGCCTACACTCTCCATTCAGCCCCCCTCCATCTTCCACACAGCCTGACCACTCCATCCAGCCCCCCTCAACCCTCCACACAGCCTGACCCCTCCATCCAGCCCCCTCCATCTTCCACACAGCCTGACCCCTCCATCCAGCCCCCTAAAACCTCCACACAGCCTGACCCCTCCATCCAGCTCCTCTCAATCCTCCACACAGCCTACACCCTCCATCCAGCCCCCCTCAACCCTCCACACAGCCTGACCCCTCCATCCAGCCCCCTCCGTCCTCCACACAGCCTGACCCCTCCATCCAGCCCCCTAAAACCTCCACACAGCCTGACCCCTCCATCCAGCCCCCCTCAACCCTCCACACAGCCTACACCCTCCATCCAGCCCCTCTCAACCCTCCACACAGCCTTACCGCTCCATCCAGCCCCTCCATCCTCCACACAGCCTGATCCCTCCATTCAGCCCCCCTCCATCCTCCACACACCCTACACCCTCCATCCAGCCCCCCTCCATCCTCCACACAGCCTACACCCTCCATCCAGCCCCCCTCCATCCTCCACACAGCCTACACCCTCCATCCAGCCCCCATCCATCCTCCACACAGCCTACACCCTCCATCCAGCCCCCCTCCATCCTCCACACAGCCTACACCCTCCATCCAGCCCCCTCCATCCTCCACACAGCCTACACCCTCCATCCAGCCCCCCTCAACCCTCCACACAGCCTGACCCCTCCATCCAGCCCCCTCAATCCTCCACACAGCCTGACCGCTCCATCCAGCCCCCTCCATCCTCCACACAGCCTACACCCTCCATCCAGCCCCCCTCCATCCTCCACACAGCCTACACCCTCCATCCAGCCCCCCTTTAGCCTGTCTCGCTCTACACACTCTCTCCCAGACACCAGCCCCCACTCTCAGCCCGTACCAACTCCAGTCCCCCTCCAACCCGCACCCCTCTCCTTGCCTGCATCCTATCCCAGCCAACATTTTCCTTTAGCCACCCTCCTCTTCCAGCCCCCCCCCTCCAACCCAGCCTTCTAAAGCCCCCCCACACACACAGCCTGCAGCCATACACCCTCCATCCCCTCTCCAGCCTGCTCCCTCTCCACTCCGACGCCTCCAGCCCACACCCAGACAGCTCTAAGCCAGACTTGCTACGCAGCCAGAGATAAAAGGCTCAGAACTGGATGGAAATCCAATGAGCCACCAATCCCTAACAGGTCTGGGTCTGTAGTCAGTCTTTTGTTGGAGCCTGATTAAAAGTAATCTGGAGAAGTAATAACCTGGACTTGAAAAGCCATTTTCTTAGCTCCTTATTAGCATAACACATACCACTCAAAATGGATGGATTGTTTGAAATAATAAAATAAAATAAAAAATCATCTTAGCAGACCCCAACTTGGTCTCTGTTCAGTCACAGGAGGGAGATCCGTCAGCTCCTTGTGGTCTGTGTATTACAGCTCCTTGTGGTCTGTGTATTACAGCTCCTTGTTGTCTGTGTATTTCAGCTCCCTGTGGTCTGTGGATTGCAGGTCCTTGTGGTCTGTGTATTACAGCTCCTTGTGGTCTGTGTACTACAGCTCCTTGTGGGCTGTGTATTTCAGCTCCTTGTGGTCTGTCTATTACAGCTCCTTGTGGTCTGTGTATAACAGCTCCTTGTGGTCTGTGTATTTCAGCTCCCTGTGGTCTGTGTATTGCAGGTCCTTGTGGTCTGTGTATTACAGCTCCTTGTGGTCTGTGTATTTCAGCTCCTTGTGGTCTGTGTATTACAGCTCCTTGTGGTCTGTCTATTACAGCTCCTTGTGGTCTGTGTATTTCAGCTCCTTGTGGTCTGTGTATTACAGCTCCTTGTGGTCTGTGTATTGCAGCTCCTTGTGGTCTGTGTATTTCAGCTCCTTGTGGTCTGTGTATTTCAGCTCCTTGTGGTCTGTGTATTACAGCTCCTTGTGGTCTGTGTATTACAGCTCCTTGTGGTCTGTGTATTTCAGCTCCTTGTGGTCTGTGTATTGCAGCTCCTTGTGGTCTGTGTATTGCAGGTCCTTGTGGTCTGTGTATTTCAGCTCCTTGTGGTCTGTGTATTACAGCTCCTTGTGGTCTGTGTATTGCAGCTCCTTGTGGTCTGTGTATTGCAGGTCCTTGTGGTCTGTGTATTACATCTCCTTGTGGTCTGCGTATTACAGCTCCTTGTGGTCTGTGTATTTCAGCTCCTTGTGGTCTGTGTATTTCAGCTCCTTGTGGTCTGTGTATTGCAGCTCCGTGTGGTCTGTGTATTGCATCTCCTTGTGGTCTGTGTATTACAGCTCCTTGTGGTCTGTGTATTTCAGTTCCTTGTGGTCTGTGTATTGCAGGTCCTTGTGGTCTGTGTATTTCAGCTCCTTGTGGTCTGTGTATTGTAGGTCCTTGTGGTCTGTGTATTTCAGCTCCTTGTGGTCTGTCTATTACAGCTCCTTGTGGTCTGTGTATTGCAGGTCCTTGTGGTCTGTATATTACAGCTCCTTGTGGTCTGTGTATTACAGAACAGTTACAGGAGAGGTGACTACCTCATGAAGCTGGTTGAGAGAATACCAGGAGTGTGCAAAGCAGTCATCAAGGCAAAGGGTGGCTATTTGAAGAATCTCAAATATAAACTATATTATGATTTGTTTAGCACTTTTTTGGTTACTACATGATTCCATATGTGTTATTTAATAGTTTTGATGTCTTCACTGTTATTCTACAATGTAGAAAATATAAAAAATAAAGTAAAACCCTTGAATGAGGAGGTGTTCTCAAACTTTGGATTGGTAGTGTAGTTTTTTTTGTCAAATAAACTCTTGACTGCAGTTCGGAGTGAAAACTGTAAAACCCAGAAGGGAACAAAGTAAATGTAGGACCAACTGGGTTCTAACACCAGGACTGCTGCAAAGACACAAGACTGAGCAGTTAACCTCATGGATTCTCTCTCTCTGTAACGGTTCTCTTGCGGTGAAGGAGAGGCGGACCAAAACGCAGCATGGTGATGATTCATGTTTGCTTAATAAAGGAAAACTATACATGAATAAAGTACAAAACAATGAAATGTGAAAACCTAAACAGTCCTATCTGGTGCAAACACAGAGACAGGAACAATCACCCACAAACACACAGTGAAACCCAGGCTACCTAAATATGGTTCCCAATCAGAGACAATGACTAACACCTGCCTCTGATTGAGAACCATATCAGGCCAGACATAGAAATAGACAAACAAGACATCCAACATAGAATGCCCACTCAGATCACACCCTGACCAACCAAAACATAGAAACATACAAAGCAAACTATGGTCAGGGTGTGACAGTACCCCCCCCCCAAAGGTGCGGACTCCGGCCGCAAAACCTGAACCTATAGGGGAGGGTCTGGGTGGGCATCTGTCCGCTGTGGCGGCTCTGGTGCTGGACGTGGCCCCCGCTTCACCATAGTCTTAGTCCCCCACCTTGTCCACTTCCGTGGCCTCCTAGCCACGGCGACTCTACTTAATGACCACACTGGACTGAGGGGCAGACAGAGGGGCGGCTGCTCGGGACAGAGGGGCGGCTGCTCGGGACAGAGGGGCGGCTGCTCGGGACAGAGGGGCTGCTCGGGACAGAGGTGCAGCTGCTCGGGACAGAGGTGCAGCTGCTCGGGACAGAGGGGCAACTCGGGACAGAGGGGCAGCTCGGGACAGAGGTGCGGCTGCTCGGGACAGAGGGGCAGCTCGGGACAGAGGGGCAGCTGCTCGGGACAGAGGGGCAGCTGCTCGGGACAGAGGGGCTCTGGCGGATCTGGAAGATCCTGGCTGACTGGCAGCTCTGGCTGCTCCATGCTGACTGGCAGCTCTGGCTGCTCCATGCTGACTGGCTGCTCTGGCTGCTCCATGCTGACTGGCTGCTCTGGATGCTCCATGCTGACTGGCTTCTCCATGCTGACTGGCGACTCTGGCTGCTCCATGCTGACTGGCGGCTCTGGCTGCTCCATGCTGACTGGCGGCTCTGGCTGCTCCATGCAGACTGGCAGCTCTGGCTGCTCCTTGCAGACTGGCAGCTCCTTGCAGACTGGCAGCTCTGGCGGCTCCTTGCAGACTGGCAGCTCCTTGCAGACAGGCAGCTCCTTGCAGACTGGCAGCTCCTTGCAGACTGGAGACTCCGGCAGCGCTGTAGAGGTGGAAGGCTCTGGCAGCGCTAAATAGGCGGGAGACTCCGGCAGCGCTGTAGAGGAGGAAGGCTCTGACTGCGCTGAACAGGCGAGGCGCACTGTAGGCCTGATGCGTGGTGCTGGCACTGGTGGTAATGGGAATGGGAACACGCACAGGAAGCCTGGTGCGGGGAGCTGCCACCACTTTAATTTCAGCTTGATCTTCTACAATCAGCACCAGGGGATCTTTCATGGTGAAAACATAGTTTGGTCTTTAAGGCCCCAAACATAGACAAATGTCAAATAGAAGTTAGATGGCAGCAAATCAGCATGATTTCTGTATAACTTATATATTTTCCATTATTAATGAGGTGGACAATAGTGGAGTCAGTGAGAGAATCAAAGCCTCATATTCAGGAGAAGTCGCGTAGCGTGGGACTAAAGGGGTCAGAGAATGTCAGGGCAGCCTCAGTACCGCCACACATACGACAGCGTCAGTCACCAGACCAGGGCAAAATGGAAGTCCTCCCCTTTTAGCTCTGTGATCAATGTGTAGACTATTGTCTCTTGTTCCTTACTGCTGATTGGTGGCCTTCAGAGTGGTGTGTGTGTGTTTGTGTGTGTTTGTGTGTGTGTGTGTGTGGCCTGTCCTGGGCTGTTCTGTCCTTGTCTCCGTCTCTCTCTCTCTCTCTGCTTCTGTCTCTGTCCCTGTCCCTGTCTCTGTCTCTGTCTCTGTCTCTGTCTCTGTCTCTGTCTCTATCCCTGTCTATGTCTCTATCCCTGTCTCTGTCTCTGTCTCTGTCTCTGTCTCTGTCTCTCTCTCTGTCCCTGTCTCTGTCCCTGTCTCTGTCCCTGCCTCTGTCCCTGCCTCTGTCTCTGTCTCTGTCTCTGTCGCTGTCTCTGTCTCTGTCCCTGTCCCTGTCTCTATCTCTGTCACTGTCTCTGTCTCTCTCCCTGTCTCTGGCTGGGCCCTCTCAGTCTGACCCTGTCCCTGTCTCTGGCTAGGCACTCTCGCTCTGACCCTGTCCCTGTCTCTGGCTGGGCCCTCTCTCTCTGACCCTGTCCCTGTCTATGGCTGGGCCCTCTCAGTCTGACCCTGTCCCTGTCTCTGGCTGGGCCCTCTCAGTCTGACCCTGTCCCTGTCTCTGGCTGGGCACTCTCGCTCTGACCCTGTCCCTGTCTCTGGCGGAGCCCTCTCTCTCTGACCCTGTCCCTGTCTATGGCTGGGCCCTCTCAGTCTGACCCTGTCCCTGTCCCTGGCTGGGCCCTCTCAGTCTGACCCTGTCCCTGTCTCTGGCTGGGCCCTCTCTCTCTGTCTCTGTCCCTGTCTCTGGCTGGACCCTCTCTCTCTGACCCTGTCCCTGTCTCTGGCTGGGCCCTATCTCTCTGTCTCTGTCCCTGTCTCTGGCTGGGCCCTCTCTCTCTGACCCTGTCTCTGTCCCTGTCTCTAGCTTGTCCCTCTCAGTCTGACCCTGTCCCTGTCTCTGGCTGGGTCCTCTCTCTCAAACCCTGTCTCTGTCTCTGGCTGGGCCCTCTCTCTCTGACCCTGTCTCTGTCCCTGTCTCTGGCTGGGCCCTCTCTCTCTGACCCTGTCCCTGTCTCTGGCTGGGTCCTCTCTCTCCAGATGGCAGTCTCTGATCATTTATTGATGACCAAGTTCACAGAGTGGCACCCAGCTGCTGCATTCACACTCTCCAGGCCACCACAGCTCAGCTCAGCACAGCTTAGCAACCCGAGATGCTGAATTTATTCTGCTCTCTCCCACTCTCTCCCTTTCTGCCTTCCTCAATTAAATTCAAAGGGCTTTATTGGCATGGGAAACATATTTTAACGTTGCCAAAGCAAGTGAAGTAGATAAATATACAAAAGTGAAATAAACAATAAAATGAACAGTAAATATTACACTCACACAACTTACAAAAGAATAAAGACATTTCATATGTCATAATATGTCTATATACAGTGTTGTAACGATGTACAAATGGTTAAAGAACACAAGGGAAAATAAATAAGCATAAATATGGGTTGTATTTACAATGGTGTTTGTTCTTCACTGGTTGCCCTTTTCTTGTGGCAACAGGTCACACATCTTGCTGCTGTGATGGCACACTGTGGTATTTCACCCAGTAGATATGGGAGTTAATCAAAATTGGATTTGTTTTCGAATTCTTTGTTGATCTGTGTAATCTGAGGGAAATATATGTCTCAAATATGGTCATACATTGGGCAGGAGGTTAGGAAGTGCAGCTCAGTTTCCACCTCATTTTGTGGGCAGTGTGCACATAGCCTGTCTTCTCTTGAGAGCCATGTCTGCCTACGGCGGCCTTTCTCAATAGCAATGCTCAGTCAAAGCTTTCCTTAATTTTGGGTCAGTCACAGTGGTCAGGTATTCTGCCGCTGTGTACTCTCTGTGTAGTGCCAAATAGCATTCTAGTTTTCTCAGTTTTTTTGTTAATTCTTTCCAATGTGTCAAGTAATTATCTTTTTGTTTTCTCATTATTTGATTGGGTCTGATTGTGCTGCTGTCCTGGGGCTCTGTAGGGTGTGTTTGCGTTTTTGAACAGAACCCCAGGACCAGTTTGTTTGGGGGACTCTTCTCCAGTTTAACTTCTCTGTAGGTGATGGCGTTGTTATGGAAAGTTTGGGAATCACTTCCTTTTAGGTGGTTGTAGAATTTTACTTCTTCGGGCTAGGGGGCAGTATTTGGAAGTTTGGATGAATGAGGTGCCCAAAGTAAACTGCCTGTTACTCAGGCCCAGAATCTACTCAGGCCCAGAAATGCATTTATTTGGTAGTATTGGATAGGAGACACTCCAAAGTGTCCAGTATGAGTATAGTTATGTTGAGTATAACATAACTGATATGGCAGGCAAAAACCCAAGGACCATCCATCCAGAATGTTTTTTCTCCAGCTCATCCTTGATTACTATGGCTGTCAATGGGAATATAAAATGAATACCTCCCAGATTGCAGTTCCTAGGGCTTCCACTAGATGTCAACAGTATTTGGAAAGAGTTTCAGGCTTGTTTGTTGAAAAATGAGCTAGAATTTGAAGTTTTAGTAAGTGGCTCCCATTTTGGCTGTAGTGTGTGTTGCGCGTTCCGGTGAGTGCGCGTACTTTGTTATTTATCTCCGGTAATGGTCTCCGGTATTCTCTGTCTTAGAGAATACTACCTATGGCAGCCAGTGTCAATAGCAAGGCTATGCTCAATGAGTCTCTCGCTCTCTATTTCTTTTTAGACAGCCATGTTAGAACTAAGCGTACGTCCCAAACGGTACGCCATTCCCTACGTAGTGCATTACTTTGAACTGAGCCCTATGGGCCCTATAAAAGGAATAGTGTCCCACTTGGCACGTAAACTAACTGTCGACTTCAGGCGCAGTGTATGTGATTCCTTATGTTGCCAGATGTTATGAATTCCCCTCTGCTCAGGGACTGACTGGAATGTACAGTCTCTGATGAAGGCAGAATACAGGACAGTGGAGCGTCTGTCTGGGTCCTAGGACTGTACAGTCTGTTGAATACAGAACGAACACAGGACAGTGGAGCGTCTGTCTGGGTCCAAGGACTTTACAGTCTCTGATGAAGGCAGAACACAGGACAGTGGAGCGTCTGTCTGGGTCCTAGGACTTTACAGTCTCTGATGAAGGCAGAACACAGGACAGTGGAGCGTCTGTCTGGTTCCAAGGACTTTACAGTCTCTGATGAAGGCAGAACACAGGACAGTGGAGCGTCTGTCTGGGTCCTAGGAATGTACAGTCTGTTGAATACAGAACACAGGACAGTGGAGTGTCTGTCTGGGTCCTAGGAATGTATAGTCTCTGATGAAGGCAGAACACAGGACAGTGGAGTGTCTGTCTGGGTCCTAGGAATGTACAGTCTCTGATGAAGGCAGAACACAGGACAGTAGAGTGTCTGTCTGGGTCCTAGGAATGTACAGTCTCTGATGAAGGCAGAACACAGGACAGTAGAGTGTCTGTCTGGGTCCTAGGAATGTATAGTCTCTGATGAAGGCAGAACACAGGACAGTAGAGTGTCTGTCTGGGTCCTAGGAATGTACAGTCATTTCAGGCATTTCCATGTACAGAGTGTTGAAGGAGGAAATAGGACCCAGACAGACGCTCCACTGTCTTGTGTTCTGCATTCAACAGAGCCGACTGTGTGTGTGTGTGTGTGTGTTTGCGTGTCGGCGTGCGTGCCTGTGTGTGTGTGAGACCCTTGCTGACCCCTGGCAGGATTAAAACTCAGCAGGGGACTCCTGTCAACTTGTCCTCTACCCCAATATAATCTGTCTCTCTCTATTTCTCTCTCTCTAAATCACTAACACAGAGAGCTCTTACTCGTATGTATCTTTACGTTAGAACTGAGAGACTGACCGGTAGGTCTTTAGAACTGAGAGACTGACCTGTATGTCTTTACTTTAGAACTGAGAGACTGACCTGTAGGTCTTTAGAACTGAGAGACTGACCTGTATGTCTTTAGAACTGAGAGACTGACCTGTAGGTCTTTACTTTAGAACTGAGAGACTGACCTGTATGTCTTTACTTTAGAACTGAGAGACTGACCTGTATGTCTTTACTTTAGAACTGAGAGACTGACCTGTATGTCTTTACGTTAGAACTGAGAGACTTACCTGTATGTCTTTAGAACTGAGAGACTGACCTGTATGTCTTTAGAACTGAGAGACTGACCTGTATGTCTTTACTTTAGAACTGAGAGACTGACCTGTATGTCTTTACGTTAGAACTGAGAGACTGACCTGTATGTCTTTACTTTAGAACTGAGAGACTGACCTGTATGTCTTTACGTTAGAACTGAGAGACTGACCTGTATGTCTTTAGAACTGAGAGACTGACCTGTATGTCTTTAGAACTGAGAGACTGACCTGTATGTCTTTAGAACTGAGAGACTGACCTGTATGTCTTTAGAACTGAGAGACTGACCTGTATGTCTTTAGAACTGAGAGACTGACCTGTATGTCTTTAGAACTGAGAGACTGACCTGTATGTCTTTAGAACTGAGAGACTGACCTGTATGTCTTTAGAACTGAGAGACTGACCTGTAGGTCTTTAGAACTGAGAGACTGACCTGTATGTCTTTAGAACTGAGAGACTGACCTGTATGTCTTTAGAACTGAGATACTGACCTGTATGTCTTTAGAACTGAGAGACTGACCTGTATGTCTTTAGAACTGAGAGACTGACCTGTAGGTCTTTAGAACTGAGAGATTGACCTGTATGTCTTTACTTTAGAACTGAGAGACTGACCTGTATGTCTTTAAATGTCATGAAATGTCTTAATATGTATTTTGAATGTCTTCATATGTCTTCAAATGTCTTTAAATGTCCTTAAATGTTGTAATATGTCTTTATACATCTTTGTCTTTTTTTCAGTGGGGGAAGAATGCAGTAGCTCTGCAGCCAGCCCCAGTCACCCCATGTCCTCTCTGACACTAAGACAAGGAGCTACAGTAGCTCTGCGGCCAGCCCCAGTCCTCTCTGACATTAAGACAAGGGGCTACAGTAGCTCTGCAGCCAGCCCCAGTCACCCCATGTCCTCTCTGACACTAAGACAAGGAGCTACAGTAGCTCTGCGGCCAGCCCCAGTCCTCTCTGACATTAAGACAAGGGGCTACAGTAGCTCTGCGGCCAGCCCCAGTCACCCCATGTCCTCTCTGACAATAAGACAAGGAGCTAAAGTAGCTCTGCGGCCAGCCCCAGTCCTCTCTGACACTAAGACAAGGGGCTACAGTAGCTCTGCGGCCAGCCCCAGTCACCCCATGTCCCCTCTGACATTAAGACAAGGGGCTACAGTAGCTCTGCGGCCAGCCCCAGTCACCCCATGTCCCCTCTGACACTAAGACAAGGGGCTACAGTAGCTCTGCGGCCAGCCCCAGTCACCCCATGTCCTCTCTGACACTAAGACAAGGGGCTACAGTAGCTCTGCGGCCAGCCCCAGTCACCCCATGTCCTCTCTGACACTAAGACAAGGGGCTACAGTAGCTCTGCGGCCAGCCACAGTTACCCCATGTCCTCTCTGACACTAAGACAAGGGGCTACAGTAGCTCTGCGGCCAGCCCCAGGCACCCCATGTCCTCTCCGACACTAAGACAAGGGGCTACAGTAGCTCTGCGGCCAGCCCCAGTAACCCCATGTCCTCTCTGACACTAAGACAAGGGGCTACAGTAGCTCTGCGGCCAGCCACAGTTACCCCATGTCCTCTCTGACACTAAGACAAGGGGCTACAGTAGCTCTGCGGCCAGCCCCAGGCACCCCATGTCCTCTCTGACACTAAGACAAGGGGCTACAGTAGCTCTGCGGCAAGCCCCAGTCACCCCATGTCCTCTCTGACACTAAGGCAAGGGGCTACAGTAGTTCTACAGCCAGCCCCAGTCCTCTCTGACAATAAGACAAGGGGCAACAGTAGCTCTGCGGCCAGCCCCAGTCACCCCATGTCCTCTCTGACACTAAGACAAGGGGCTACATTAGCTCTGCGGCCAGTCCCAGTCACCCCATGTCCTCTCTGACACTAAGACAAGGGGCTACAGTAGCTCTGCGGCCAGCCCCAGTCACCCCATGTCCTCTCTGACACTAAGGCAAGGGGCTACAGTAGTTCTACAGCCAGCCCCAGTCCTCTCTGACACTAAGACAAGGGGCTACAGTAGCTCTGCGGCCAGCCCCAGTCAACCCATGTCCTCTCTGACACTAAGACAAGGGCCTACAGTAGCTCTGCGGCCAGCCCCAGTCACCCCATGTCCTCTCTGACACTAAGACAAGGGGCTACAGTAGCTCTGCGGCCAGCCCCAGTCACCCCATGTCCTCTCTGGCACTAAGACAAGGGGAAACAGTAGCTCTGCAGCCAGCCCCAGTCACCCCATGTCCTCCCTGGCACTAAGACAAGGGGATACCGTAGCTCTGCAGCCAGCCCCAGTCCCCCCATGTTACCTCTCTCACACTACCCAGAGTCCCCTCTCACACTACCCAGAGTCCCCTCTCACACTACCCAGTCCCCTCTCACACTACCCAGAGTCCCCTCTAAAACTACCCAGAGTCCCCTCTCACACTACCCAGAGTCCCATCTCACACTACCCAGAGTCCCCTCTAAAACTACCCAGGGTACCCTCTAAAACTACCCAGAGTCCCCTCTCACACTACCGAGAGTCCCCTCTCACACTACCCAGAGTACCCTCTAAAACTACCCAGAGTCCCCTCTCACACTACCGAGAGTCCCCTCTCACACTACCCAGAGTACCCTCTAAAACTACCCAGAGTCCCCTCTCACACTACCCAGAGTCCCCTCTCACACTACCCAGAGTCCCCTCTCACACTACCCAGAGCCCCCTCTCACACTACTCAGAGTACCCTCTCACACTACCCAGAGTCCCCTCTCACACAACCCAGAGTCCCCTCTAAAACTCACAGAGGACTCAGTGTTTGATACCAGACCTGTATCCTCCCTCAACACAGAGGACTCAGTGTTTGATACCAGACCTGTATCCTCCCTCAACACAGAGGACTCAGTGTTTGACACCAGTCCTGTATCCTCCCTCATCACAGACGACTCAGTGTTTGATACCAGACCTGTATCCTCCCTCAACACAGAGGACTCAGTGTTTGATACCAGACTTGTATCCTCCCTCAACACAGAGGACTCAGTGTTTGACCTGTATCCTCCCTCAACACAGAGGACTCAGTGTTTGACCTGTATCCTCCCTCAACACAGAGGACTCAGTGTTTGACCTGTATCCTCCCTCAACACAGAGGACTCAGTGTTTGACCTGTATCCTCCCTCAACACAGAGGACTCAGTGTTTGACCTGTATCCTCCCTCAACACAGAGGACTCAATGTTTGACCCGTATCCTCCCTCAACACAGAGGACTCAGTGTTTGACCCGTATCCTCCCTCAACACAGAGGACTCAGTGTTTGATACCAGTCCTGTATCCTCCCTCAACACAGATGACTCAGTGTTTGATCTGTATCCTCCCTCAACACAGGTTCAGGTAGAGGACTCAGTGTTTGACCCGTATCCTCCCTCAACACGGGTTCAGGTAGAGGACTCAGTGTTTGACCTGTATCCTCCCTCAATACAGGTTCAGACAGAGGACTCAGTGGTCCCGAGGAGGACAGAACACAGGGGAGACCAGTCATACTGTACCCCCAGTAGTTCTGAGGACAGAACAGAGACAGGAGACACCAGACCACTGCATGTCAGCAATATGGAATAGAAAGACACTCAGAGAGAGGCCCAGTAGAAGATCTGTTAAAAAAACTCCTGGTTAGAAACCAAACACAGATTCACAAAAACAGAGATGGATGAGAAGGACAGACTCCCAGAGACAGAAATGGATGGGAAGGACAGACTCCCAGAGACAGAGATGGATGAGAAGGACAGACTCCCAGAGACAGAGATGGATGAGAAGGACAGACTCCCAGAGACAGAGATGGATGAGAAAGACAGACTCCCAGAGATGGATGAGAGATGGGTGAGAAGGACAGACTCCCAGAGACAGAGATGGAGGAGGACAGACTCCCAGAGACAGAGATGGATGAGAAGGACAGACTCCCAGAGACAGAGATGGATGAGAAGGACAGACTCCCAGAGACAGAGATGGATGAGAAGGACAGACTCCCAGAGACAGAGATGGAGGAGGACAGACTCCCAGAGACAGAGATGGAGGAGAAGGACAGACTCCCAGAGACAGAGATGGATGAGAAGGACAGACTCCCAGAGACAGAGATGGAGGAGAAGGACAGATTCCCAGAGACAGAGATGGATGAGAAGGACAGACTCCCAGAGACAGAGATGGATGAGAAGGACAGACTCCCAGAGACAGAGATGGATGAGAAGGACAGACTCCCAGAGACAGAGATGGATGAGAAAGACAGACTCCCAGAGATGGATGAGAGATGGGTGAGAATGACAGACTCCCAGAGACAGAGATGGAGGAGGACAGACTCCCAGAGACAGAGATGGATGAGAAGGACAGACTCCCAGAGACAGAGATGGATGAGAAGGACAGACTCCCAGAGACAGAGATGGATGAGAAGGACAGACTCCCAGAGAGAGAGATGGAGGAGATGGACAGACTCCCAGAGACAGAGATGGATGAGAAGGACAGACTCCCAGAGACAGAGATGGATGAGAAGGACAGACTCCCAGAGACAGAGATGGAGGTAAGGACAGATTCCCAGAGACAGAGATGGATGAGAAGGACAGACTCCCAGAGACAGAGATGGATGAGAAGGACAGACTCCCAGAGACAGAGATGGATGAGAAGGACAGACTCCCAGAGACAGAGATGGAGGAGAAGGACAGACTCCCAGAGACAGAGATGGATCAGAAGGACAGACTCCCAGAGACAGAGATGGATGAGAAGGACAGACTCTCAGAGACAGAAATGAATGGGAAGGACAGACTCCCAGAGACAGAGATGGATGAGAAAGACAGACTCCCAGAGACAGAGATGGATGAGAAGAACAGACTCCCAGAGACAGAGATGGATGAGAAGGACAGACTCCCAGAGACAGAGATGGATGAGAAGGACAGACTCCCAGAGACAGAGATGGATGAGAAGGACAGACTCCCAGAGACAGAGATGAATGAGAAGGACAGACTCCCAGAGACAGAGATGGATGAGAAGGACAGACTCCCAGAGACAGAGATGGATGAGAAGGACAGACTCCCAGAGACAGAGATGGATGAGAAGGACAGACTCCCAGAGACAGAGATGGATGAGAAAGACAGACTCCCAGAGACAGAGATGGATGAGAAGGACAGACTCCCAGAGACAGAGATGGATGAGAAGGACAGACTCCCAGAGACAGAGATGGAGGAGAACGACAGACTCCCAGAGACAGAGATGGATCAGAAGGACAGACTCCCAGAGACAGAGATGGATGAGAAGGACAGACTCCCAGACACAGAGATGGATGAGAAGGACAGACTCCCAGACACAGAGATGGATGAGAAGGTCAGACTCCCAGACTCCCAGAGACAGAGATGGATGAAGGACAGACTCCCAGACACCGAGATGGATGAGAAGGTCAGACTCCCAGACTCCCAGAGACAGAGATGGATGAAGGACAGACTCCCAGACACAGAGATGGATGAGAAGGTCAGACTCCCAGACTCCCAGAGACAGAGATGGATGAAGGACAGACTCCCAGAGACAGAGATGGATGAGAAGGACAGACTCCCAGAGACAGAGATGGATGAGAAGGACAGACTCCCAGAGACAGAGATGGATGAGAAGGACAGACTCCCAGAGACAGAGATGGAGGTAAGGACAGATTCCCAGAGACAGAGATGGATGAGAAGGACAGACTCCCAGAGACAGAGATGGATGAGAAGGACAGACTCCCAGACACAGAGATGGATGAGAAGGACAGACTCCCAGAGACAGAGATGGATGAAGGTCAGACTCCCAGACTCCCAGAGACAGAGATGGATGAAGGACAGACTCCCAGACACCGAGATGGATGAGAAGGACAGACTCCCAGAGACAGAGATGGATGAAGATCAGACTCCCAGACTCCCAGAGACAGAGATGGATGAGAAGGACAGACTCCCAGAGACAGAGATGGATGAAGGACAGACTCCCAGAGACAGAGATGGATGAGAAGGACAGACTCCCAGACACAGAGATGGATGAGAAGGACAGACTCCCAGAGACAGAGATGGATGAGAAGGTCAGACTCCCAGACTCCCAGAGACAGAGATGGATGAGAAGGACAGACTCCCAGAGACAGAGATGGATGAGAAGGTCAGACTCCCAGACTCCCAGAGACAGAGATGGAGGAGGACAGACTCCCAGAGACAGAGATGGATGAGAAGGACAGACTCCCAGAGACAGAGATGGATGAGAAGGACAGACTCCCAGAGACAGAGATGGATGAGAAGGACAGACTCCCAGAGACAGAGATGGAGGAGGACAGACTCCCAGAGACAGAGATGGAGGAGAAGGACAGACTCCCAGAGACAGAGATGGATGAGAAGGACAGACTCCCAGAGACAGAGATGGAGGAGAAGGACAGATTCCCAGAGACAGAGATGGATGAGAAGGACAGACTCCCAGAGACAGAGATGGATGAGAAGGACAGACTCCCAGAGACAGAGATGGATGAGAAGGACAGACTCCCAGAGACAGAGATGGATGAGAAAGACAGACTCCCAGAGATGGATGAGAGATGGGTGAGAATGACAGACTCCCAGAGACAGAGATGGAGGAGGACAGACTCCCAGAGACAGAGATGGATGAGAAGGACAGACTCCCAGAGACAGAGATGGATGAGAAGGACAGACTCCCAGAGACAGAGATGGATGAGAAGGACAGACTCCCAGAGAGAGAGATGGAGGAGATGGACAGACTCCCAGAGACAGAGATGGATGAGAAGGACAGACTCCCAGAGACAGAGATGGATGAGAAGGACAGACTCCCAGAGACAGAGATGGAGGTAAGGACAGATTCCCAGAGACAGAGATGGATGAGAAGGACAGACTCCCAGAGACAGAGATGGATGAGAAGGACAGACTCCCAGAGACAGAGATGGATGAGAAGGACAGACTCCCAGAGACAGAGATGGAGGAGAAGGACAGACTCCCAGAGACAGAGATGGATCAGAAGGACAGACTCCCAGAGACAGAGATGGATGAGAAGGACAGACTCTCAGAGACAGAAATGAATGGGAAGGACAGACTCCCAGAGACAGAGATGGATGAGAAAGACAGACTCCCAGAGACAGAGATGGATGAGAAGAACAGACTCCCAGAGACAGAGATGGATGAGAAGGACAGACTCCCAGAGACAGAGATGGATGAGAAGGACAGACTCCCAGAGACAGAGATGGATGAGAAGGACAGACTCCCAGAGACAGAGATGAATGAGAAGGACAGACTCCCAGAGACAGAGATGGATGAGAAGGACAGACTCCCAGAGACAGAGATGGATGAGAAGGACAGACTCCCAGAGACAGAGATGGATGAGAAGGACAGACTCCCAGAGACAGAGATGGATGAGAAAGACAGACTCCCAGAGACAGAGATGGATGAGAAGGACAGACTCCCAGAGACAGAGATGGATGAGAAGGACAGACTCCCAGAGACAGAGATGGAGGAGAACGACAGACTCCCAGAGACAGAGATGGATCAGAAGGACAGACTCCCAGAGACAGAGATGGATGAGAAGGACAGACTCCCAGACACAGAGATGGATGAGAAGGACAGACTCCCAGACACAGAGATGGATGAGAAGGTCAGACTCCCAGACTCCCAGAGACAGAGATGGATGAAGGACAGACTCCCAGACACCGAGATGGATGAGAAGGTCAGACTCCCAGACTCCCAGAGACAGAGATGGATGAAGGACAGACTCCCAGACACAGAGATGGATGAGAAGGTCAGACTCCCAGACTCCCAGAGACAGAGATGGATGAAGGACAGACTCCCAGAGACAGAGATGGATGAGAAGGACAGACTCCCAGAGACAGAGATGGATGAGAAGGACAGACTCCCAGAGACAGAGATGGATGAGAAGGACAGACTCCCAGAGACAGAGATGGAGGTAAGGACAGATTCCCAGAGACAGAGATGGATGAGAAGGACAGACTCCCAGAGACAGAGATGGATGAGAAGGACAGACTCCCAGACACAGAGATGGATGAGAAGGACAGACTCCCAGAGACAGAGATGGATGAAGGTCAGACTCCCAGACTCCCAGAGACAGAGATGGATGAAGGACAGACTCCCAGACACCGAGATGGATGAGAAGGACAGACTCCCAGAGACAGAGATGGATGAAGATCAGACTCCCAGACTCCCAGAGACAGAGATGGATGAGAAGGACAGACTCCCAGAGACAGAGATGGATGAAGGACAGACTCCCAGAGACAGAGATGGATGAGAAGGACAGACTCCCAGACACAGAGATGGATGAGAAGGACAGACTCCCAGAGACAGAGATGGATGAGAAGGTCAGACTCCCAGACTCCCAGAGACAGAGATGGATGAGAAGGACAGACTCCCAGAGACAGAGATGGATGAGAAGGTCAGACTCCCAGACTCCCAGAGACAGAGATGGAGGAGGACAGACTCCCAGAGACAGAGATGGATGAGAAGGACAGACTCCCAGAGACAGAGATGGATGAGAAGGACAGACTCCCAGAGACAGAGATGGATGAGAAGGACAGACTCCCAGAGACAGAGATGGAGGAGGACAGACTCCCAGAGACAGAGATGGAGGAGAAGGACAGACTCCCAGAGACAGAGATGGATGAGAAGGACAGACTCCCAGAGACAGAGATGGAGGAGAAGGACAGATTCCCAGAGACAGAGATGGATGAGAAGGACAGACTCCCAGAGACAGAGATGGATGAGAAGGACAGACTCCCAGAGACAGAGATGGATGAGAAGGACAGACTCCCAGAGACAGAGATGGATGAGAAAGACAGACTCCCAGAGATGGATGAGAGATGGGTGAGAATGACAGACTCCCAGAGACAGAGATGGAGGAGGACAGACTCCCAGAGACAGAGATGGATGAGAAGGACAGACTCCCAGAGACAGAGATGGATGAGAAGGACAGACTCCCAGAGACAGAGATGGATGAGAAGGACAGACTCCCAGAGAGAGAGATGGAGGAGATGGACAGACTCCCAGAGACAGAGATGGATGAGAAGGACAGACTCCCAGAGACAGAGATGGATGAGAAGGACAGACTCCCAGAGACAGAGATGGAGGTAAGGACAGATTCCCAGAGACAGAGATGGATGAGAAGGACAGACTCCCAGAGACAGAGATGGATGAGAAGGACAGACTCCCAGAGACAGAGATGGATGAGAAGGACAGACTCCCAGAGACAGAGATGGATGAGAAGGACATACTCCCAGAGACAGAGATGGATGAGAAGGACAGACTCCCAGAGACAGAGATGGATGAGAAGGACAGACTCCCAGAGACAGAGATGGATGAGAAGGACAGACTCCCAGAGACAGAGATGGAGGAGAAGGACAGACTCCCAGAGACAGAGATGGATCAGAAGGACAGACTCCCAGAGACAGAGATGGATGAGAAGGACAGACTCTCAGAGACAGAAATGAATGGGAAGGACAGACTCCCAGAGACAGAGATGGATGAGAAAGACAGACTCCCAGAGACAGAGATGGATGAGAAGAACAGACTCCCAGAGACAGAGATGGATGAGAAGGACAGACTCCCAGAGACAGAGATGGATGAGAAGGACAGACTCCCAGAGACAGAGATGGATGAGAAGGACAGACTCCCAGAGACAGAGATGAATGAGAAGGACAGACTCCCAGAGACAGAGATGGATGAGAAGGACAGACTCCCAGAGACAGAGATGGATGAGAAGGACAGACTCCCAGAGACAGAGATGGATGAGAAGGACAGACTCCCAGAGACAGAGATGGATGAGAAGGACAGACTCCCAGAGACAGAGATGGATGAGAAGGACAGACTCCCAGAGACAGAGATGGATGAGAAGGACAGACTCCCAGAGACAGAGATGGAGGAGAACGACAGACTCCCAGAGACAGAGATGGATCAGAAGGACAGACTCCCAGAGACAGAGATGGATGAGAAGGACAGACTCCCAGACACAGAGATGGATGAGAAGGACAGACTCCCAGACACAGAGATGGATGAGAAGGTCAGACTCCCAGACTCCCAGAGACAGAGATGGATGAAGGACAGACTCCCAGACACCGAGATGGATGAGAAGGTCAGACTCCCAGACTCCCAGAGACAGAGATGGATGAAGGACAGACTCCCAGACACAGAGATGGATGAGAAGGTCAGACTCCCAGACTCCCAGAGACAGAGATGGATGAAGGACATACTCCCAGAGACAGAGATGGATGAGAAGGACAGACTCCCAGAGACAGAGATGGATGAGAAGGACAGACTCCCAGAGACAGAGATGGATGAGAAGGACAGACTCCCAGAGACAGAGATGGAGGTAAGGACAGATTCCCAGAGACAGAGATGGATGAGAAGGACAGACTCCCAGAGACAGAGATGGATGAGAAGGACAGACTCCCAGACACAGAGATGGATGAGAAGGACAGACTCCCAGAGACAGAGATGGATGAAGGTCAGACTCCCAGACTCCCAGAGACAGAGATGGATGAAGGACAGACTCCCAGACACCGAGATGGATGAGAAGGACAGACTCCCAGAGACAGAGATGGATGAAGGTCAGACTCCCAGACTCCCAGAGACAGAGATGGATGAGAAGGACAGACTCCCAGAGACAGAGATGGATGAAGGACAGACTCCCAGAGACGGAGATGGATGAGAAGGACAGACTCCCAGACACAGAGATGGATGAGAAGGACAGACTCCCAGAGACAGAGATGGATGAGAAGGTCAGACTCCCAGACTCCCAGAGACAGAGATGGATGAGAAGGACAGACTCCCAGAGACAGAGATGGATGAGAAGGTCAGACTCCCAGACTCCCAGAGACAGAGATGGACGAAGGACAGACTCCCAGACACCGAGATGGATGAGAAGGGAGAGAAAGAGAGACACCTGTGGTTTCTGCAGGCTTTGACAGAGAGGCAGATGGCCTTTTGTAGGGAGTACGAGGAACATGCTGTGCTGCCTACCGCACACACTCAGATACACTCACACACACACACTCAGATACACTCACACACACACACTCAGATACACTCACACACACACTCAGATACACTCACACACACACTCAGATACACACATACACACACTCAGATACACTCACACACACACTCAGATACACTCACACACACACTCAGATACACACATACACACACTCAGATACACTCACACACACACTCAGATACACTCACACACACACTCAGATGCACTCACACACACACACTCAGATACACTCAGATGCACTCACACACACACACTCAGATACACTCACACACACACTCAGACACACACACACACACACACACACACACACACACACACACACACACACACACACACACACACACACACACACACACACACACACACACACACACACACACACACACACATACACACTCTCAGATACACACACACACTCAGATACACACACACACATACTCAGACACACTCAGACACACACAGACACACACAGACACACCCACACAGACAGACAGACACACACAGACACACCCACACAGACAGACAGACACACACAGAAACACACAGACACACCCACACAGACAGACACACACACAGACACACCCACACAGACAGACAAACAGACAGAAAGACACACACACACCCACACAGACAGACAGACACACACAGAAACACACAGACACACCCACACGGACAGACAGACAGACAGGCAGGCAGGCAGGCAGACAGGCAGACAGGCAGACAGGCAGACAGACAGACACACACATACAGAGAGAGAGAGAGACACACACACACACACACACACACAGAGAGAGAGGTGTCCCAGACAGGACTAGTAGTTTCGTGCCACCTCTGAGAACAAAGAAAAACCCTGGCATCAGTTTTGATGATAATCTCTTTGTCCCTAATCTGGTCTAGTCAGGGAATAACAGGGTGTACATTCCAAACGGTACCCTATTCCCTACAGTGCACACATCATGTGACCATGACCAAAAAAGGCTCTGGTCAAAAGTGGTGAATTATATAGGGAATAGGGTACCATTGGAAACACACACAGGGAGTTTGGTCAGGGAAGGAAACAGGGAGGACTGGCTTTCCACGGGCTGCTTTTTCCATGCACGTATTAAACAGTTCTAACCAGTTTGCGAGCCAGATGTAAAATAGTTTTTTAAGACTGTAGGTGCTGCGTCCCAATTGGCACACTATTCCATATATAGTGTACTACTTTTGACCAGGGCCCATAGGGAATAGGGTGCCATTTGGGATACACATACTATCTATATCAGGCAGCTGGACCTCCTGACTGCAATTTTCAGTCTCAGTTTGTTTCCGTGATGGAAAACTTGATATAAAAACAACCCTTATAGTGGAGATAGAAACCTGAGTTACTTAACAACCCTTATAGTGGAGGTATAAAACAACCCTTATAGTGGAGATATAAAACAACCCTTATGGTGGAGATATAAAACAACCCTTATAGTGGAGATATAAAACAACCCTTATATTGGAGATAGAAACCTGAGATATAAAACAACCCTTATAGTGGAGATATAAAACAACCTTTATAGTGGAGATATAAAATAACCCTTATAGTGGAGATATAAAACAACCCTTATATTGGAGATAGAAACCTGAGATATAAAACAACCTTTATAGTGGAGATATAAAATAACCCTTATATTGGAGATATAAAACAACCTTTATAGTGGAGATATAAAATAACCCTTATATTGGAGATAGAAACCTGAGATATAAAACAACCCTTATAGTGGAGATATAAAACAACCCTTATAGTGGAGATATAAAACAACCCTTATAGTGGAGATATAAAACAACCCTTATAGTGGAGATATAAAACAACCCTTATAGCGGAGATAGAAACCAGACGTCAGGATGGTATTTTAATAGATACGTTCATGCATGTGCTATAAGGTTCATTGCCATTCACCATCACGTAGTTGTGGTTCAGTTCCAAGCAGCGTAACTTCAG